>NW_025953601.1:45154-332355 GCF_022495145.1 Xylaria bambusicola | reverse complement strand
ATATTATTATTAATATTATTAATATTATAATATAGGCTTTTTTTCCTTTTTTTTATATAATAAATACTAATATCTTTATATAAATAATACTTTTACCCCTTTTACCTTTATCCTTTTTATTAAGGAATAATAATTAATACTTTATTATTATAATATATTTTAATAAATAGTTTTAAATTTACCTAATTATAATATTATTATTATATAAGGATATTATATTTTAACCTAAGTTTTATCCAATTAGTTAAGTTATATTAATACCCTTTTAATTTAATTTTAAGGGGTTTTATCCGCTTTACCTTATTTTAAGTATTATTATACCTAAAGTACTTTAATTAATAATATAATATAACTATTTCCTAGCTATATATAATTGTTAAGTTATTTTAATAGCTATTATAATAATTATAAATATTAAAATTATAGAGCTTATTGCTTTATTTAAAATAGGCCTAATAATAATAATAATAATAATTGTTACAATTGGGGGTTCAAGGCATAGCTATATTGATGCTATGGACGAAGATTCTAAGCTAAGGAAGAAAGGAAGGAAGGATGAAACTAGAATATAAACGTGCGTAGAGATATACGCGTACTAACGGCTATTATAGGTCACGTAACCTTATTGGCACGTATTTTACGTATTTTTACGGTATCCCTCCATAATGCGTACAATATTCCGGTATAGTATATATTTAATACGTTCGTTATACTTCCCCTTACCAAAACTGAAATATGGGCGTAAAACGGGTTAAGGAATTATTTATAACGTTTGGTTTTAGTTGCGTTGCTATTTTGTACGGTAACGTTATCGTTGGAATAGTTGGCAACGAACTCGTTAGTTATTGTAGCTTTTATCCATTTGTTTAGCCGTTTGGGCAGTCCTGGTGTATTAGGCTATTTTTTATAGAACTTTTATATTTTGATTAGCAAGTTTTTAAAATTTTTTACTAGGTATTAGGTATTGTTAAAGTTATAACCTTTTTAAGCAATTTGGTATTATAGCGTTTTATTACGCCTTATTACTTATAACTTAAGCAGCTGCTTAACTTTCCATTTTGGTTCTCTTTTAATATCTTTAAGTTTTAATAGCGGTTAGGTTTATTAGGGTAGTAAGTTTTCGTTTACTTTACGTAGTTAATTTATATAGAAAAGGTTAGTTATCTTTATTAACTTTAAAAGGTTTAATATATAGTTATATCCCTTTTTTTTAAATATTTTAAAGGGTTTAACCTATTAGGAGTTTAATTGGGTAGTTGGGCTATTAATTGTAAAGCTCTTCTTTTTTAGGAAGACCTTATTTTCTATGTAGAAGTTTATTAGGCGTTGCTTTTTATTTGCTTATATTTTTTGCCTCTTTTATATGGCTTTTGTTACTTTGTAAGCTACTTTTTATACCTTGTAGGTTTGTTGTACTAACTATTGGGCTAGCTTTTTAGGTGCTATTTTTTTAATAATATTTAGCAAGGGTAGTAATAGAGGGTTCCTTACGTTAATTTCTATTAGGACTTTTAATAGTATTATATTAATAGCCAAATGCTAAGAGGTGTTATATACGAAATTTAATATAGGTAAATAAGGGCTTTAATTATTTTAATATTTATTAATGTAAAAGTATAACTATTAATTTAGCTTTTAATTTGTAAATTTTATAGCCCTTTATGTTTAGGGGTAAAGGGCGCTCCTATATTAGTATTTAATATAGGTTAATTTATTAATCTTTACTAAAAAGCATAAAATAAAAAGTTCTACGTTTTTTAAAATCTATACCTTTAAAAGATTTAAGAAATAGTAAATATACTTATAATATTAGTATATTACGTTTTCCGCTATATCGTTTTTTTTATTAGGTATTATAATTAATAAGCAATTAAACTTATTAATAAATGTTTATATATAGTTATAGCTATATTTATTTAAGGGTATATCCTTTTTATTAATTATAATATAACGTTAAATAGCTATAGGGATTAGTAATAGGTATAATAATCTAAGCGTTTTGTTTTAGGGGGTTTTATTTTACCGATAATTGTAATAATTATAAATGTATATTTAGATATTTTGTTTTAATAAGGGCTAATAGTAATCCTGTTTAATTATTTTAATGTATTTGTTTTACTTGGGGTAAGTAGTAATTATTGGATAGTAAGCTTTTTTAATTAGGGCTATTTAAAAATAAACTTTTAAATTAAAGGTTTGTTTTAAAATAATTAACCGATAATTTTTATGTCCTAGACTTTGTTTTTTGTTTTTTTATTAGATTAAATCTATTAGGTTGGAGCTATATAATATTATTGCTTTTTTTTCTATAGCAGTTATTGGCCTTTTTAGAGCTTTAGGTAAGATTAAGGCTATATTATATTTTTTGGCTTTATAGGCTTTAATAGTTGGTAGATTAATTGTTTTATAAAATAGCGTATTTATTATTACGTTTTTTTAGCTGGGCTAGTATTAAAAGGTAATATTAAAGTTGGATAAAAAGTCTGCCTATTTTATTTATTTTATAAAAAGGATTCTTTTAATAGTAAAATATAGTAAGGTTTAATAGTTAATTATTATAAAGAATTTTATATTTAATAGCTTTAGGTAATTATACTTTATAGTTTAAACTATAGTTAATAGTTTTTTATTTTATATAAAATAAGCTTGCTTAATTAATAATATAGTTTTTAAAAAGTACTTTATAGGCTTTTATATGTTATTTTTTTATTATTATTAAATAGCTTTACCGGTAGTATTTTAAAAGGCGTTAGTTTTAATTTTAATAGGTTAGCTAAGCTAAAAAAAGGTTAATATTAATGCTTTATAGGCTAGCTTCTTTATTAATTTGAAAGCTTTTTATTATTTTTTATTTATTTTAAATAATATGCCCTTTTTAAATAAATAGTTTAAAAGTTTAACTATATTATTAATATAATATATAAATATCCAGATAAAGTTATATAGCTTTAAAAATAAATAAATAGCTTAAATGTTAGTTAGGTCTTTGAAATTTTAATTAATAATAGTATTTATTTTTTTAGGATTTATTTAAATACTTTATTTAACCTTTAAAATTATACCTAGGTAATTTACGGAAGTTATATTAAAGTAGGATTTTTTTATATTTCTTTAAAGCTTAGTATTATAAAAGTAATATATTACCTTTTTATATTATTCCTAATATTTTTTTTTATTATCCGTAAATATTAGGACGTTATTAATATAAGTATTAATAAAAAGGTTAAATAATTTATATAGTTAAGAATTAATAAAGTTTTACTATTAAGTAGGCTTAATTTTTAATTTAAAGGGTAGGACTAATTATTAAAATATTCCTTATTAGGTTTAAAATGCTATTAAATATTAAAATTTTAAAGCTATCCTTAATTTATAAAAAGCTTTAATAATATTAAGCTTAATATAATATTTAGCCCTTTAATTATTATATATAGTATTATTTAAATTTAGCGTTAGGATAATATGGTTTTTTAAGTATTTATTTTTCTATTGGTAATCTATGCAAAACTATCTTTTGGTTAAATTTGGTTTAGAAGCGAAAAGGATAGGGGAAGCATTTACTTCTATATAGGGTTCGATAAAGCTATAGGCTAATAGTTTATCCGTTACTTCTTTTTTTAATAATAGGTATTAAATTGGAGTTTAATATTAAGGGGGGCTATTTAGGGGGTTATTAGTAATAGTTTTAAGGACTATATTATGTTCCGGTTATAATAAGGGTAATTTATTAGCTTTTATTTTTGAAAAAAATCCTTTTAAATAGGCTAGTTTTTTAGGAATTAGGTAATAAATTAGCTTTATATATTTAGGGTTTTTGTTTTATAGGAAGGGAATACGTTTATTATTAAAGGTTTTCCAAATCTTTTTTAATACTATTGTAGCTACTTTTAAAGCTGCTTCGATAAATTTAATAAATATTAGCTTATTTAAAAGTACCCTTTTTTTTTATTATTTCTATTTAAGGTTTAACTTAGTTTTTTTAATAAATTATTAAATAATCCTTTTATTTTAAAATTGCTTTATTTTTAAGCTTTCTGGTTAAATGTTTTTTCGAAGATATATAGCTGGTTGCTTTAAAATAGTATATTTCTTTTCTAAAGTAACATCCTTCCAATTAGTATCCTATTGGATAATAGGGTTAATTTATTAATTATTAAAAGACTTTTGTACGATTTTAATTATAGGTAAGAATAAGGCAAGGGGGAATAAATCTTTTAGCTAATATAATATTTAATAGGTGTAATTTAAGGTAACCTTATTTTTGGCTAGCTATTTTAAACCAATTATAACGTTATATTTAATATTAATAATTTAAAAGGTTTAATTTTTAAACCTTTATCCGTTTACTTTTAAAGTAATAGTAAGGTATTAGTTAACTATATTAATAAGTTGTCCTTAATAGTTATTTAATCGTTATAATTATTTTAAGGTAGTTAACCTGGCCTTTAATTAATAGCTAATATAGTAAGTTAATTTATAGTTAATTATTAAATATATTTAAGCTTTAATATTATATAGTATAATAGCTTTTATTCCAAAATTATTTATTTATATTTAAACGGGGTATATAAATTAAATAGTATTTCGATTACTTTTTATATAGGTTAAGGATAGTTTATAAATTGTTAAGGAGTTTTTTAGCAGTTTAGCTAATTTTCCAACTTAAATTTAATAAAAGAGAAATTAATAAGCTTTTCTTTATTTTCCTTATTTTATATTTAAGCTATATTTTTATTTTTTTTAAAGTAATCTATAATGTGGTATCCTATTTTACTATAGTTAAAGTAGGTATTATTCTTTTAATAAGTTTTCTTCTTTTCCTTTAAAAGCTTTATCCCTTTAGGCTTTATTATAATGTTTTCTTTATTTATATTTTTTTATTATTAAAGTTATAGTTAGCAGATCTAGCGGTTTGTTTTTTCTTTTAGTAATTATAGTAGTAATTATAGTTATATATTACCTTTATTACTTTATTATAAAAGTATTTATATAGTATTAATAGATTAATATTAGCTTTAAATACTTTAGTTTTAAGGTTAAAGTTAATATATTTTTATAAGAATTAAAATTATTTAGATTTAAGCAGTTTTAACTTTAATATTAGGTTATTAAATTAAAAAATAAACTAATAGATATTAGAACCTAGCTTAAAGTAGAATTTATTTAAGGCGTTTTATGTTTAAGCAATTTAGTTTAAATTATAGTAGGCTATTTTTAGCGTTTATACTATTTTAGCTAAACTGTTATATAGTTAGGTAATAGAATAGAAGTAAGTTTCGATTGCTTTTTTGGCATTTTTTTTTAAAAGGGATATAATATAATATATTTAGCTTTTTTTAATATAATATATTATTACTTTTTTTTAAATTTATTGGCTAGCTTTTTTAACTAATTATTAAATAAGTTTTTATTTTTAAAAAAGGTACCTGGATTAGTTTTATAAGTTTTAGCCTTTTTTATATATTTTAGGTTTAAGTTAATAAGGTTGCTTATTGGACTAATTATTTTAAAGATAGTTTATATAACTATATTAATCAGCTTAAAGTTGATTTTACTAAAAGTACTTTTAATTATACTTTTTTATAGCGTTGGGGTTAGGTTACCTTTTTTTATTTAAGCTTAAAAAGTAGTAATTTATTTTTATAGCTACTGGATTAGGGTAATTTAATTAATAGCATTTATTTTATTTATTAATTAGGGTAGTTTTATTAATCCTTTATTTAAATTAAGGTTTAATAGTAAAAGCGTTATATTTTTTAGTTTAAGGTTTAAAAAGTCCTGGAAGCTATTTTTGGATTTAATATTAGTTTTTTCTTTTTTAATAGAAGGGATAAGGTTTTAAATTAATTATTTATTAATTATAGGAATGTTAGGTATAATATATAATAATAATTATTAAGATTATTTTAGGTTATTTATTTTAATTGGGGTTTTTTTAATTTTAAGGGGTATAGGGTTTAATTTTATTAGTTAGGTTTATTATAAGGTTATATTTGTTTATTATTAGGTGCAGGATATAATAATGGGAAGGGGGGAAAGGTTTAACTTATAAATTGTGGATAATAACGATTAAATATAGGTAATATATTTATATAGCATTTATTAACGAAAAGAAGGAGTTTAAAATAATATTACAATTGGGGGTTTAGGGTATAGCTATATTAATATTATAAACGAAGATTTTAAGCTAAGGAAGAAAGAAAGGAAGGATGAAACTAGAATATAAGTGTGTGTGGAGATATATGCGTGTTAACGGCTATTATGGGTTATGTAACCTTATTGGTATGTGTTTTATGTATTTCTATAGTATCCCTTTACAGTATGTATAATATTCCGGCATAATATATGTCTAACATGTTCGTTACAATAATAATAACAATAATAATTATATACTTTTTTCCGCGCTTTACCAGCTGGTAAAGAAAGAGCTAAAAATGCTAAATTATTAATCTGGTTGTTTAATTAGCAGCTTGGTTACTAACCCTATCATTCTTGCCTAAATATATATTATTTCTTTTTATACGATTAATTTTCTTCTTTATTTAGGTTAAAGTAAGGCTAGGTATATATAATTTCTATTATTAATAAAATTTAAATAAGTAAAGGTATTAAAACGACTACCGGGCACCTTTACGCGGTATTTTAGGTGAATAACTAATTATATAAAAGTATTCTGGTAAAATTAAAACCTGGTAATTAGATAGGTATATAGTTTAATTAAATTGGATATCCTTTCGTATAATAATAGTTTATATAAATATAATCCTAAATTTTATATGTTAAGTGCTAAGTGCTAAGTGCCAAGTCCTTTAGGCTATTTCCGATGATTTGTCCTATGTGGTCCCATTGGACCTTTATGCCCTTCGCTCTGTTTTAATGATATCTCCGCCGTTAGATATGAGGGTTATCAACCCGGATATCATTCGTATGGATGAGTTGGATCCCATATTAGGGAAAACCAATGCGAAGAATGCCGCCAGCAACTGGTCCCGGGGTTCAGATACGAGTGATCCATATCTGAGTCCTGTTCTGGCGGATATGACGGCGTTGGGTAAAAGTGGGATATCGGTGAACTGTGTAGCTGGGACACGGGATGTGTTGGCACCCGATGTGCTGATGTATTTGGAGAAGTGCAAGGAAGCTGGGGTGGAGGGAGAGTGGCTTCTGTGAGATGGAATGATGCACGATTTTCCACTTGCGGCTCGTTATGGGTTAAAGGAGGGTAAAGAGGTAAGAGCTTGGGTTGAAAAGCTATTGAAAAGTGTATCTATATCCGCTTTAACCTAGGTAATATCAGAGTAGGGGTGTTATCTAGGAAGTCTTTGTAGATACGTACAAGCCATGCCTGTTTAGAACCGAGCACTTTAGTATCACCTTAATTTGTAATTGCTAGGGACCAACATATGTGTAATGGTGCCAGCACTAGAGCAAACCCGACTTTCTCTATATTATCCTAGCCTGGCTATGGAGGCTTCAAAATCCTCGTGCAATAAATGTGTCATTCATTTGCTCCCCGTCTAAGCGCCCAACATTGAGCCTCGGCGAATATCCCTTTGGTGCAAGTTAAGAGAGTGGATTTGTAAAGGATGCCATTTCTGGCCTTCGTAATCCTTGCGCAACGGTTACCTGGTAACTGAATCCCCTCACGCCTCTCCCTCTCCGGCTTCTTACTGTCAATGTCAGTTAAATTGGGCTGACCCAGGATAAGGTTTACATCAACAACCTTAAACCAGCCCATTGGCCCCAAACACAGTAGCAGATATTAATAAATAGACATCCGGGCTTTTGGCCGCGTTGGTATGGCTTAGCGAAACATCTTTCACTGTATCCTTACCTAGCGGTTAGCCCTGCATACTTACTCTACATATCTTACTCTGCATCGTTAGGTCCCGGGGGTTCGATTCCCTCGGTGGCCAATATTATTTACATCAGCCCTTATCATCAACATACAGCGTCGTGCTCGGAAAGTTTTTGACTACACAAGCCGGAGACCCTTTGTCCGTAGTAACTAGCCATTTCATAAAACAACAATAATCCTATACCCTCTGATTTATACCAGCGCTTTGTGCACTACTCACAATGCGATAGTTTCGATTCTTTGTATGTTTCGTTACCTTGGTTTTCTTTCATATTCACTATATTATGATGGCATAGAATGGAACTAAAGCCCCATTGATAGCTTTAACCCAAACCCCCACCCCCCGTCTCCTTGGTTTACCATCGAAGGAGAATCTGCAGGGCGAGATTAGAGAAAGAAAAAGCTAACCCCCAAAATGGAGTCATCTTTATGTTACTCAACAGTAGAGCGCCATGAACATGTAGCCACATGCTTCGAGGGTGACGTTGACACGTTAGACCTAGTCTTGAATTGGCCCATCTCTGAGGTGATTTATACAGAAGAGGGCAAGGTGCGGGAAATCGCTCTATCACGGAGTCAATCGCAGACACCAGTATGTGAGAGTGCAAATGCTACCTACGTCAACTCTGTCGGATCTTCTACGGAACTCAACAGGGCAAGTGTTCAGAAGAAGAGGCGGACCGAGGCTGACACAAGCGACGTCATCATTAGTTCGAAAAGAAGAAAATCGGAGACCGTAGAATATTTCCCTGCCGAAATTATATCAATGTTGATATCGCAATTACTAACTGCTAAGCCCAAATGCGCTCTCAATCTCGTTGCCCCCGATTGGAACATGTGTCGCGGTGAAGCCGCTGAGCTTGACAACTCTGTGGCGGCTACTCGAATCCTGACTTATACGCGAGGGGTCGGGATTTCCCGCGCAGGTACACTTTCATGTCGGTTTACACATGGTGACAACGACCATATCGCAACGCCCATAGCATCTTTTGACCCGAGATTGGTCACACTCGGTGAGGGGTTCACCACTGAGTATATACGGTTATTATACCGCACCCATACTCACGTGTTTACTCTTGGTATTAACAAGCCCAGTAGTGACGCAATGATAATGCTACCTGGGGATAACTGGGGAAACGTTCAACCTTTCCGTAGTGAATTGGTAAAGGCTATCTTGCCATTCGATGATGAACCGACTAACAGCCCGAAAATGAAGGCGTACCCGACCTCGAGTCCTATTTATAAACATCTTCGAAATATTGCGGTTCATTCCCCACTGAACCTAATGCATACAAACGCTAGTGCATTTGAGAGCAATAGCAACACCAACAAGGGGTACAATGCGCTAGATCGTGACCGGTCTGCTCACCTGTGGCTATCCTGGGCGCAGATGCCAAATCTCGAGAGCGTCTTTCTAGATCTACGAATATACAGTCACGACTCGAACACGGAGCGAAGATGCCTCAGTAAGTTTGAAATCATCGCGAGAGCACGGGAGATGGGCCGCAGACTACGGCTCAAGACACTAGTGCTCGCTGGGTTGCAAAGCTACAGCTTCTATGTGGCATACAACGGGGAGTCGGCGCATAATATTGAGCAACTAGACACTCTAGATGGTGAGCCGAACTGGATCAAGATATTCCGGCCTACGGTGCGAGAAGGCGGTCAGATTGTGCTGGTTGATAGACTTACCGACTAGTAGCTATTTGAGCTATAAACTCCAACTATTGGAGAAGATAAAATCCCTTGGTCATCTTAGCTAGCTATTATTTACCCACATGAGTCTTTTCATCGAGGTAACTAGCCTGTACTTTGCCGGTATCTGTTTCATGGTTATCCATGACCAAACGCCATTTCAAGCTAGAGCTAAGCCCATGAGATTAACTCGGTACTCTTCACAAGATAGGCAACGAGGTGGAGTTAGAAACCCCCGAATTTAAGAATAAAGTTACATCATCCTCTTGCGTATACATACAATGGATTCTGTGTGAAATATATATAAACAACTGAAAGAGAACAGTGCAGGTTATCTGAACGAGAGTAGTCAAAATTTAGACTCGTCGACTGGCGTTTAGAAACCGCGTCGGCCAATATTTCCCAAGACACTAGCATTGATATCTCTCTTCTTCTGGGTAGACTTGGTGCTATTGGTGCTGGGTAGCTCAAAACCCAGTTCAGGAAACAGCTCCTGCCATGACGGGCCAGATGTGGCAAACTGAAACGGTGGTGCCACCGTATCGCATATGGTGTTATGTTTCGGGAGGGTCCCGTTGCTGAAGAATGCTTGAGTCACCTTCGCTGTACAGAGGGAAGGATGTGAGATGGAAGTATGCTATGCTAAATGTCAGCTCACTCCAAAGCCAACGAAGGCAGGGGGTTGAATTCACATACACCAACACCACCGTGTTCAAGCAGAACACTACCCTCAATCGTTTCACTAATATTCCTTGCCGACTTGATTGATGTGGCCGAGTCATAGGTGTTACCAATGACTAGCAGCGGCTTTCTGGTCTTGACTTCGGTAAAGTCACCATTATACCGCTCGCGCGTTTCGAGACGCCACTGCGCACATATAGCAACTATTGCCGTGTTGATATCCCCAAGCAGACGGCTGGATGCTGCACTTTGATCGAAAGCAGGATTGACGACGTCGAATGAATCTGATCGGGGCCGCTTGTCGGTACACTCGATGCCAATACCTGCATCGTTACCCCCTGCAGTTGCGGCCAGTGAGCCAGAGAGGTAAGCAAGAAGCTCTGTTGCCACCACGGTCTCGTTCCGAGGCTCTGCGAGTAAAGCATCCAAGATTCTATCCAAGGACAACCACGAATTGGGAGAATATAGAGAGAATCGGATTGCGGTCTTTAGCACCGAGTAGTCTACAATACTACCATCGTACGCGAAGGGCCGGTATTTAAGCTCGTCAAGAAGCCCATATGCCGCTGATTCAAGTTGCTCAGCTGTTGCATTGGGATGGGTACGCGCGAGCTGGCAAGCATTAGGCGTCGAGAGACACTGGCGGAAGAACTCGGTGAATGTGTCATCAGCGGATGCCCCAGACTCTGATTCAGACCTATATACGGGCGTTAATATTCGATTGTGAGACAACAGAATCTTCCAGTCAGTGCTCATGATCTAAAAGCAGCGGACTTACCAGTCATTGTAGTATTGAATTGGGCTATAGACGCCGTCTGAAACGCCGCGTCAATGATACTGACATATGCGTAGTCTAACGCTCGCGATTACTTACCGATTATCACCTTGTCGATTCGGTCTGGAAATAAGGCTGCCAGTGTGACTCCCAGATCTGTCCCGTACGATAGGCCTGTAGGAATTACAACATATTAGGGCAATGATCGGGACTTTCCTTGCAGAGAAGAAAAATTGCTCACCCCAATATCTTAACAGCCCGTCTTCTTCCACGGCATCGACGATCTGCATCGCATCACGCGCAGTGAAGGCCGTGCTGATTAGAGGACCCCTCTTTTGAGCCTCAGGGTAGTTGGCGCAAGCATCGGCGAAGTTCTTCGCGCCCGCCCAAACGGCCCCACGGGCGACATCGGAAGCGTTGCCGAGACCAAACTGTTGACTGAGGGCGGCACGCTCTGTAGCGTTGGCGAAGCACTAAGATACAGGGTCAGTAGTTGCCGGCGTGAGCATGTCCGGAGGCGTTCGAAACATGGTAAGTTTCTGACAAAGGCCCGGCAAGGTATATGCCCAAGCTCCCCTGTAAAGGAGGAAAGGCCCAAGGCACGGAGGGGAAGTTGCCTGACTAAACACACCGAGAATGTAAGAGTATTGGCTGTGCCTCGTGGGTCCCAGGTTATCAGGTCATGTTCTCCGCCTGTAACACTATACATGCTATTAGCCGTGCGCCTTTTAACAGCTCACTGTCTTCGCCGTGCTTTGTTTTCAAATATCCACAGCCATGTAAAATGTGGTAGAACGAGGTTATATATACTGGTTTAGAGAAGTGATAACAGGAAAACGAAAACTTACGCCTGGAGCATGTCGCCTAAGCCCGCAAGGGAATAACGATCTTCCAACCCGGGGCCACCGAAGTTGAAGAGTATACTATTCTTGGCGGGCTTCCTCACAGCAGGGACTTTCACAAGAGACAGCTCGAGGGTTTCAGTGCTGTTGACATCTGTGTAGTCAAGTGGCACGGCCAGAGTGCCACACTCAACATCTAGAGTTGCTGCATCGTTAAGATCGTCCGGACATTGCTGCCACTTTATTCCGCTTGTTGGGTATCCTCGCGACCTGACTGGTGTCTGGCCGTGGACATTGGCCACTGTAGCTGCTAGGAGCAAAGCAGTTACTTGGAAGGAGGTAGTGAAAGGCATGATGCCTAGCTTTTATGGCGCGCAAGAATTGCAGTCAACAAATGCTTTGAGCGGTCTCTACAGTTGAACAAAACACTGAGGAGGAGTAGAAGTAAGTGAATGAGTGAGTAGTTGCTGCTATATGATGTGAACAGAGGTAGGATGTTGCACTTTATATTCATTTTTCTACATGGATACCATTTTCAACCCTCATCCGCTGCTTAGTTAACCTCTAACGAATACGCCGTATTCAGAAATCCCCTGTACTACCCGACTTGGAGTAAATAAAGGAACATGAATTCTTAAGATTACTCAATCCGGGCATGATTTACCCTTGTCCCTTGGTGCTCAAGGCATGGTGCTTATGCTAGGAGAGGCTGTGTAGCCTCTAAGTCGTGCGAAAAGCTTTCAGAAGAGCAGATGATGCTCTTGATGCCATGCTCGTTGGTAATGGTATTACTGAAAATACGGAGATCCTGGTCAAAAATTTGGATGATCCTTGGCAATTCCATACAGGGGTTTCTTATTAGGTAAGGCGTCGATTCTTCTTGCTGAACCGTTAACAGTTCGAACTTGGCATCTTTGCTACAGGATGGCCAATCCGCAACGTATTGTAGTCTCAGATTGGTAGCTAGGCGATTTGAATCATCTGCTACTCACATTGATGTCTCGTTGCCAAGCCAGGATCTTCGTAATCTCGACATATACTACCAAGACTACCGAGAACTACGTATGCGTGTGCCTGGAGAACGAGGGCAGAGCGTATCGAGACACTAGGGGGCTGGATCTACGTGCAGGATACCTATCACCATTTAAGGCAACTGGATGGCCAAGACATGATATTAGCTGCCTGTGCATGTAAGTAATCCCGACCTACTGCCATCTACGTCATTAGACTCATACGTCTTGGCAGGCCAGTGATGGGCCAGTTGAGGAGCCTTTCTGACATGAAGCACCCGATTTCCGGACAGATTTAGAATGCAGAGTACGTGGTTCATTTGCTACCAAGCTGCAGCTAACCTACGGATCATTTATGTAATTCAGCTTGGGGTACATGCTGTACACCTATATACCTTTCTAGGCAAAGTATTGTAGATATTGTCTGAAGCTGAACTATCAAACTGCTGCTGTCCCCGATTAGCTGCGGTGTACAAGCCCAACAATAGATGATGCAAAGTGAGGCCGGACCGTAGTCAACTGAGAATCCCTCCAAAGGCCAATCCTACTAACAAGACAGAATATTGGGCAATTAAAACTATTCCAATGTTGGTACTTTTCTGATCGCACTCTATCCAGTCCTTGGGCAACAAAATTGGTTGCGGTAACAGCTATTGTTAACTGTTACTTGGAGATGTGTAACGTAGATAAAAAAAAAAACATGTAGCATCTGGCAATATCCAATGTCGATTCGAAACTGATAAGTCAGCCCAGGTGATTAGCTCACCAACTGCCGACGAACCTTGCTTATTGTATGCGCCCCGTTCAGAAGGCTTCAGGGTTGCAGGAATGTCCTTGGCAATCAGTGATCTGTAGGTATTATCATCGTTTATTATTGGACGAATGGCCGATACTGACTTTGGCCGCGAGGCAGCAACCAATTAGCCGGCGAGGTTCTCGCTTTCGTGAATCTCATACGCCGCCTCAGGTCACACTTGGGTCTTCGGTCGTCCCGAAAACTCTCGAGGCATCATTTCCCCGCAAAGCGGCCGGGATTGGAAGAAGCCCCAAGAGCCCCGAGAGCTTTCAAGTGCCGCCCCATCACCCACGTGCTGGTGGAGCGATGACAGTCTATCGGGTCGCCTCCTCCTTGCTTTCCTTTGCGTCGCTTGGCTTGAATTCGCCGCCGCGAACTGTTTATAGGTATCTAACTGCGGCATTGTCCTTACTATTCTTCATCATGTTCTCACGGCATAGAACCCATACCCCTCCTTCTGGCTCTAAACACCACCACCACCACCATCACCGCCACCATCATCATCACCATCACGACTCTCACCACAGCTCTGACGCGCCACGAGAACGACCGAGCGTCCCTGAACAAGAGTCGCGACACGACCCGCCGCTGAAAGGATTAATACAGATTGATCTTCTTGACATCGATGCCCCAGCCACCGGCAGACTTGATATTAAGATTGGTGTGAAGAGGGTCCATACACTTGACCACATTGCCAAGTTCCTGAGAGCTAAATTCGGTAAAGATGCGTGCAAGGTGTGTCCCGACGACCAGATTGAATTTTTCCACGCACGAGAGCAGCTGCGTGGGGGTGAAATACCTGACAACGTGTCTACACTATGGTACAGGGTGCAGAGCCCTCGAGATGATGGTCTCTTCAAGGTGACATGGAAAAAAGGCCACTATCAAGTACAACTGTCTCAACAAGAGCTCAACAACGTGGCACAGGCCATCGAGTCAGGTGCCACCTTGGGTCAACTGCGAAGTAAAGTGGCCTCGTTCTTACGCATCGTATGGGAACTCAAGGTTGAGCCGGACCAGGTTATCATCGAGGCTCTCGGTGGATTTCGACCGGGGCCTGTCGAGGGAGACAACTGGGAGTGTACTAAATTAAGGAAATGGTTATGCAGCCATCTATCCGTAAGCCTAGTGCAACCTCATGACTTCTTTATATTCTGCGGATATAACGAACGATACGTCTTGCATAGGCCTAGTCTCGGTCCCAACGAGTCGGTGTTCGCATACTATATCAAGAAGGCCTTGAAAAACCGAATTCTCACGACTATCTCCGAGTCAGGCGACCGCCCAAGCGAGATCAGGACCCGAGACATCAACCTCTACCAACGTGGTAAATCCGTAAAGGATAATGCAAGTTTCTCAGCCGGTAAAGCGTTCGACTTCACATTAAGTCGGGATGTCGAAGGTGAATTCATCCAGGCAGAGGCGTGGCTCCTACCCCTGACAGAAACGTGCAGTATCTGCGCGGATGAGAAGCGAGTATCGGAAATGCCAGCCCATGGGCGGATCACGGGGAATTGTCAACACAAGGCTACGGCCTGCAAGGACTGTGTCAGCCAGTGGATTACTTCAAGCATGGAGAGCGTCGCGTGGGATCGTCTACGATGCCCGGAATGTCCGCAGATGCTTGAGTTCAAAGATGTTGAGAACTTCGCCACGAAGGACATATTCACTAAGTACGATTGTTCCATCTCGGTTGAACGAACAAGTGATATCGGACTAACTCGTATCAAGTTATGACAGATTAGCCACGAAGGCCGTGCTTGAGAGCGTGAAGGGCTTTCGATGGTGCCTCAACCCTAAATGCAACGCCGGAGAGATTTTCCCGTCGACTTGCCAGAAAGCTAAATGCCATGTTTGTCAAAACGTTACATGCGCGCGACATAATATTCCATGGCATCGTGGTGAGACTGTATGTTATTTCTAGAGCCCCCTTCTTCTTTTTTTCTCACCAAGTCCGTTCCTTTCCACCGGATAAGTACCTAGGCAATGAATGACTAACTCCAGCAAACTATAGTGCGATCAATACGATAAGCGTACTCGCGCTCAACAGAAAAGCGCTAGGCTTTCCGAGAAGCACATCAAGAAAATCGCAAGGCCATGCCCAGGCTGTAAGAAGAATATAAACAAGTACGCCGGCTGCGATCACGTCACTTGTGAGTTCCCCTCAACCGAAGCCATATGCACAATCCTAACTCTTATCTCAAAGGTGTGTGTGGCCACGAGTGGTGCTGGTTGTGCTTCGCACCGTACACCAAAGACAAGGACATGTTCCTTGAGTGCAAACATAAGCCCGAATGCCGCTACTTCAAACGAGCACCGGATTGGGAAGGGCGTAGAGCCTTTCTACGGGCTCTTAACGGCGTCGATATACATCCTCCTTTTCGTGAAAGGCCGGCTTTTGCGCGACCGATACAGCGGCCCGGACCGGGAGATGCTGCACTAATAGGGGTAGTAGCAGAGGCGGAAGCCCAGGCTATAAGGGCGGCGGCGGAGGCCAGGGCAGTGCCGAACCGGCCGGAGTCCCCCGAGCCAAGACCACCGGCCAACCTGTTTGATGTCATCATGGAAAACGATAACCACTTTGTCGACGACGAGCGTCGTCGGCATGGGATGCCTTTCATGAACGACGCCTTACTCTTCAACATCGCGCAGCTCATAACCCGAAATCGGTGAGCTAGCTACATGAGTGCAGAAATAGTCGGCCATCAGTGCTCACTTGCTAGAGTTGGTCCACACCCTACGGGCCATCTGTATGCTCCATATCAGCTCTTATTGGCCTTAGCTTTGTCTAGTCTCTTATGATGCCTAGAGAGATGTCTGCAAGATTGTATGGGAGCCTTGAGTTTGCAGTTTCTTCTTGACACGAGCGAGGACGAAGTTCCTAATAAAGAGAGATAAATCTGTCATTTGCATGGAATTAAACGACCTTTTCTCTAATCGCTACCTATATGTTCGCTACCAATAAGGGCACTGATAATATTCCTTCTGTCCTGCAATTTGCCCCCTTGCTGCATCGCCGCGAATGTACGAAGCTACGTCCTTTACTAATACCATCAGGCTACTGATTATCCGCATCAACAACGCCTCCATGCCCACCCCCATTGTTCAGTCACTGATGAGTTCTTGCTCGCACCATAGTACGCAGAGGAATTACTAGCCGTGCTAGTAAAAGCCATGCGGAAATTGACGTTTAATATACCACTGTTATCGCAAGGCGACCAGATCAACGCGTCCTCAGGTATGGTCGAGTGCAGCTTGAGTTCCTTCGACAGGCCCGAATCGTCCGTGCTGGGGACGGATTGGACTGTGGTTGCCTACCATGGCGCGTTAGTACCTCAACATTACCTCATATTATACACACAAGCAGGAGCGAGAAAAACGGAGACCGGGAAACCATACCGTCTTTGCAGGGTTCTGGCTGAAATACACCGTGACATACTGCGTGAGCGTGACGCCCGCGCCTTCGATTTCCAAGTACCCCTTTGACCAATGATCCTTCAGCGCGAACTGCCAACCCGTCGAGCCTCCGATGCTGATGTGTCCCTGGCAGTTGACGGTCCTCTCAGTGACGCTGCTCGATGGCCCTATCTTGGCCTTGAAGCTTGGAAGTTTGAAGAAGGAATGCTCCCAGAGACCGCCAGTCGGAGCATCTGTTGAGCCTTGAGGGCAGCCGTTGCCTGAAAAACTGGCTGAGAGGACTGTGGGTGGTGTGAATGTATCGCGGATTGAGAGCAACGAAGGGATTAATGGCGCGGCGGCTGACAGCCCCGATTGGAGTAAAATGAGAAGCGCGCTCGGAAAATGCATCACGAATATTGAGGCGATAGTATTTGAATTATTGAATCTGATGTATTGCGAGTTGTTGATAGTCTCGTTGGGGTTAAATGCGTGTGTAATTGAAGGCAATGAGAATTGATGATAGCAGATGGAGATTTTGTAGAGGCTATTTATAACTGATTGATGCTTGATTTTAATTGAGAATGAATTGTCGAAAATAATCGAATTGAGTAGAGGTGAAGACGAAGTATTTGTATACCATCACCACCTGGGCGCTTGCCCGAAGCAGCCAAACTTGAACATCATCCGTCATGTTGCTAGCCAGAGAATTCTGGAGCGACCCAGAAGTCCAGGAGCTTGGGTACCTTAGTAAGAATTTCCAAGTGTTTTAACCACCGGTATCAGTCTAGATCAGGGCGTATCATGATATGGTTATTTACCCATATTAACCGTGATGCCATCAGGGCCCGAACAACTGAGCGCGATGGCTCGAGTGCTTTCCTCCGTCAAGTCTAGAACCAAACAGAGTGTAATTTTAGAAGTCCAGATAAAAATAGCAAAGAATAGCCTTGGTAGATCTCGAACTATGTCTTGCACAAGGTTTATGCAGCTTACCCTGTGAGATGCTTCTTTACCTGGCTGGAAGCGAGGAAATGCTATTCGTCATGGCTGCAACCTATGGATCAAAATTTCAAACTGGCGAAGCTCAAATGGGAGTGAGCACTTGAATGATCATACTCTGATATTCGGAACCTAAATATTCTAGGGTTCCTGTCCTATTCTGAGTCGAGCCTTGCTATATTGGTTTGGATAATAATACTATAAGTGATACCCATGAGAAGCGCCTGAAGGTATGGAGCGCCGAAAAGCGGCAACGGCATTTTGAGACTGCATTACCATAGACGTCGAAGAACAGTGTCCAAATGGCAGCCGCTGACTAAGTATGAGATGCGTAACGGCTTCTAAATGAAGAAGAGCTGATTGAATGGACCGGTTAACCCTTCCGTAATACCTCGTATAGAGCGTTTTCGCGCTCGAAACATAATTATCATGACATCTAGTATATCCATCACAAAGCCAGATGACCCTGATGTGATAGGCCAAGTTGGTGGCGTATCTTCAACTCACTATAAGATCTACCCACCACCAATAGTTGAGTCTATCCCAAATATTTGGAATGAACACCACCCACGCCGGACTCATATTCTCACGCTGTGAGAAATGCTTCTGAGTTCGCCACGTCACCCATTTGTGGGTGCGTAAATATGGTCGGGTGTCTTGGAAACACCGTCAAGATTGGCTACCGTCCCTGATGGGCGATCTTGGTTCGTTGCGAGCGCCTTAGTCCAAAGAATTGCATCGACTCCCGTGACTATAGTCAGTAAGGCTTCGGCAACGGCGAAGTAATCGTTCGCCAGTGGTTGCGGCGTCATCGTTCCTAGGTAGATGTGTGCGTAGTTTTGAACGAAATTGATGATGGGATAGTTTCATCGCCACCCACCAACGCGCCTCTCGTTCCACCTCTCCTTACGTTCTTGCCGAAGATAGCACAGCCGGCGTGCTTCCCGATACCTCCGAACCCAGTCGAGTGTTTCCCGTTCCGTGGCGAGACCGCCCCCAAAATCGTCGCCTCCATTATTGCCGCCTCTTTGCGTGCCCTCCCCTTCCAAGAAGCTCTCCTCCATAGCGGCGCATAGCATCTCCTGCTCTTGTAAGGACTGAGTGAGGCGCGCATAGAGGGCGTTGGGGGCGAAGGGTGCAAGAGCAGCGTCCATATCAACCTGCTTGGAACGCCACTGTCGTTCGAGGGCATGGGCCGAGAGAAGCTGGGCCTGAGTGGAGGCACGCTGATGTGTAAGTCTTGTTTCCAGGTCGGCGAGATGTTGTGCTAGGGATATATTCTCGTCAAGCGCAGACAAAAGGGTGTCTTGAGTCTGAGCAAGCGATGGGTGTATCGTCGCGGGAGAGACAGTCAAGGCTTGTAGCATGGACGGATTACTTAGTATTTCGGCGAGATCTTGTTTTCTACATGGCGCGTAGTAAAGGCACGCTTTGGTTAATCGTTGATCTCGGAGAGTTGAGTGGACATGGAGCTTGGGCTTGTACTTACGACTTGTCCTCTAGAATTTTAGGCAACCAAGCATCGCCAGGATCTGGGATGGGCTCTTGCTGTCGCACGATGCCGCTCGGTGTGGTTGTTGGCACAGGAATCAAGCCTGAAGCGACGTCGACGGGGGCGGCAGGCTCTAGAAACCGGCTACTCGCATTCCTCGTCCTCTCCAAGCCATCACCGCCGTATGGATGGTCTGGAGCGGGCGGGGCTGGACGGGGAGAGTTTCCAGTGGGCGTCCCGAGACGACTCACATCGTGGCTGCTAGGTTTTGGCGGGGGTGGAGGTGGTGTTGAGGTTGCGTACATGGTTCGTTATGGACCTGAATACTAGAACATCAAAAGCAAGTTCGATAGAACGATAGAACGATTGGACGATGGCCGAGACGGCCCAAGGTCCTCTACGTAAGGTCCTGAGGTAGAGATAGGTAGGTAGATGAGGGTGCTGAGCGAAGGTTGGGGTACCTGCAAATACCTAGTCAAGGTGACGTACTGCTACCTGTATGTCTGGTACTCTGGTTCTAGACGCGCGCAACTCAGCGGCTAGCGTGTCCGCCGCTTTAGCTTAGCCTAGGTACATGTATATACTTGCTCCCAAATCCGATGGAAAAAAAGAGTAATCGTGAACATTGAAATTAGATGAAATAGCTTGTGCATGGCCTGACCTAACCTAGCTCTGAATGCAATGGGCACCAAAGGGCCCGGGGTACCTTAAGTAGACGCCGCAGGGAGAATGTCCTTATAGAGCACTCGAGACAACAATATGTAGTAACGCCGCCTCAAGAAACATTATGGGCTCCTTGGCCCAATCACGAGCTCATCAATGTTTTTCTCAATACACACTCTCCGTGCTATCTGAGGGATATCATGCCTTAAACCTGTTGTACATCGACGATGGATAGAGAGCCTCCGAATACTAGAATCATCCCTTGGGGAAACCGGTGCACCGCGCCAATCTCATCTTTGGACGGACCATAGTTCACGAGTCCAACCCATCTCGCGCAACTTCTTGCTGCTCCCCCCTGACCCCTTCTTCTCATTGCTACTGATGGCAAGTGCCTTGCTGCAGTTCGCAAAGCCCTCCACGATCTCTCTCATGCGCCCAGCCTTCATAAGCACTGCTGCCACATCCGAGTCTTTTCTGGCAATGATTGATGCAAGCTCCATGCACTCCAGCAAGTTGTCCCGCGACAAGCTGGTCCCTGCAAAATGTAGAACGCTAACGTATCCTATGATTGTCTCGGGAAGATACGCGTCTCGAAGATATTGGAAATCTTCGTCTTCTGCTCATCACAGTTAGCCCTGAACTCCAGTCTTGGAATACGACAAACTGGTACCCACCTGAAAGACTTTCCAAGAGCCAGCCATCAAAGATAGGCCGCATGTAGCTCTTGATGGACTTGACTTCGTTTCCGACATGGCTCCAGAAGTCTCTCCCTAAATCCTCCGTCGGGCTAGAGATTGTCTTTGATTAGCATCCACAAAATCTGGCCGATGGCGCGTGGAATGACTTACTCTTGAGCCATGGCTTCACTAGAGGCAATTGTTTCCATGCAGTCGAGAGCCCGCACCAGACATTCCATCTCAAAGTAATTTCTTGCTGCTGCTACTTGTTCTGCGTCGAGATCATTACCTTGATATGAGCTAGTGAGAGCTCCCGAGCGCAGCTCTTCGAACCATGAAACATCTGTGTCGTCTGTAATAGGGACACTGGCCTTTTTTCTGAATATCTCTGAGCACCGAACCCGCTCAGACAGAGAGCGTGCTGCGTGGAGATTGAAATTCTCTGGGCCCAAAGTTAGTAAAATTTTCGAATGGATATCGACATAGCAATTGAGCCCTTACTCAGGAATCGCTTGTAGATGGCAGTACCGGCGGAAAAAAACTCTTCCCAGAGGCCATCTACTAGAAGAAACCACTCGAGGGAGCGAATTAAAGACTCGTCGACAGTTTCAAAGTTTTCTGGCTCGTCCCCAAAGAAGTCTGGCTTTAGGGGGCGACCGTACTTCAACGTAGGAGGGCTATTTAAAAATACCGTAAGAGCACCAAACGCAGGTATGACCTGATTGGGAGTACGAGCTTGTTCAAGGATGGATCGTGGCTGATAGATGACAAATTTGGCAATGTCCATGCCCAACTTTTCCATAATCCTGAGCAGTATATCTCTGTCCCCTGGCGCTTCTAATCGAGCAATGTTTCGGCTAAGCGTATAGAAACCTCGTTCTTCTTCGAGCTTCGAACAGTAGAGAGGCATTAAATCTGTCAGATTTGCTAATCGCAATATACTGACATATGTGGCAATGATGTTGTCCTGAGCCCTACGACGGGCAGCATCGATAATGTCATACCCGCTTTGAAGACGGTCGAGGTGAGAGACTAACAAGTATACGTGCGTTGCTACACGTAGACCTTCATAGTCATTCATCATGAAGTATCTCGGATCGGTAACGCTGACAGTAACGCTATCGATTTCTGGTATCAGACTGGAAGGCGCTGATTGGTTTGCACGTTTTCCTAATGCTACACCGAGGTCGTGCATGTATTGTGTTAAATTATTCGATATGATGGCCCCTTGCAAGGCTTTTAGCGGGTGCCTAGCCTCACTAGACGTCTTCGGATTTGACTCCAGAGAGTTAACAAGACGCTCACTAGCCGAAGAGGCATCTCCGTGGAAGTGAAGGGCGTTGAACGAGGGAAATGCTTGATGGATGCTGGCCGTTGAGTCCGGTGAGATTCGTTTCATGAGATATCCATCAAACTGAGCTCTCAGTAGAGCATTGTAATGAGCGAAGACAAAATCGTCCCAAGTCTTGCAGACTTTTTCCACACTTGTGATATCGCCTGAAAGTATACCGTAGACTGCGCGTTCGTAATCATCGATACCCCCCTGACGCGCAAGAGCGAAACACGTTCGACGCCATAATAAAGCGGATAAAGGATCGGTAGAGGGCTGTTGTGGTTCATCGGCTTTCGATAACGGCATGGCTGACATGCTGACTGCTCGCCACACCTCCGTTCGTTCAAGACACCAGTCCCGAATCTCGTTCAGGCTTCTACCACGGCGAAGAAGCTCATAGCAACCGAGCCAGATGGCACGCTCAAAGTATTCATCTTGTGGCTCCAATTTGCGCCCTTGCCTTGTGGCCACATCGGGGTCTAATTGCGTGACAAGTGGATTGGAGCCGTTGGTATCGACTAGTTGACCGGCGTCCGCGCTTGTAGGATCTAGAGGTCCTGTCCAACTGTTTACATTCTTCTGCATCTTAATGGCGGAACGTGTGTGAAGCCAGCCATGGGCTATGATATCACCACGGTCAGCCTGCTTCTGAAAATCTCGTACGAGGTCGTCGATGTTGATCCGGGTGTCATCGGCACTAGTTTGCAGACACTCAAGAATTGCCTTGCGTTCCTGGGCTAAAGGATCCGACTGAATGAACTGGTCCCAGAGCGCAGTAGTGGACTGAAATTTGGACGCCTCACGCTGTACCAGTTTAGGGGCATTCCGGCCTGAAAAGCGTAGAGGCAGAAGGCGACGCAGCAAATCCCAAACCTGCGCTTCCTGCTCCCACCGTTCTAATTCGTCTGCCGAGTCGGGTGCCGATGATGGGTTATCGGCGTCATCCAACTCCATCGAGTCTTGGCTCGAAGAATCGTCTAAACGTCGAAGACCGGTGCTTGATGTTGAGCTTTGTCCCTTGCGCAGGGCATGGGCCTTGTTTGTAGCATGCTGATAATACTTTTCGACTAAGGTGAAAATGTCGGCTCGTTGCTCAGCAGGGCTTTTTTGGGTGGCCGAGAGAAAGTCGAGAGCCTTAGCAAAGCGATCGGCATTATCGACGAAGCTATACGGGGACGCCATCTCGGTTGCTAGGTGGCATGGTTAGATCTCTAGGTCAACTGGGCGGCGTGGATGTGACCAGCATACCTTGATCCATCTGGTTGTCTTCGTCCTCTGGTCTATCGTATTCCACCAGGCTTGTCATGCGCTGTGGTCTCTGAGGCCGCTGAGCAAGCATCGTGTCTGCAATGCTTAGGTCAAGCTGGCTAGCAACCAGACAGCATCTTCTATCGCGCTGGCGCGCTCACTCAATGGATTCCGGAGTCACTGCCGGTTTTGTGGGGACATGTGCTCGTACCACTTATTCATACACCTGTTGTACGTATCGGAGAGAATTGGCTGTGGTGAGGGGAGGTTGGGACGAAGAAGCTGAAGTCGGAACTCGCCAAAACTTGATTGATGGATGGCAACAAAAGAATACCTACCAACCAGGACGCGCGACAAGCAGTATGCGGTAACCTACTCCAGATAGCTAAGCACCTCCTTAGGTCTAGTGCCGATGTACCTGCTTTTACTTAGCCTCAGTACATTATACCTACCTAGCCCCAGCCATGTAGGTACCGGTACCTTTAGAGCTGCGCTTCAGCAGTTGGATAGTCGCGCGCCACAGTGTGGCTGGTAACAAAGTCTCACATAAAATTTGTGGTCGAGTGGAGGCCGGACTGTTTTTCTCCTTTCCCTTTTTTTTCATCAATGTCATCGGCATTCATATTAGAGTCTCGGGATAAGCCTTTTTCTATATCAATGCTTGTCCAGGTTCCTTGAGAACCTCTTGCGCGCTCAATGATCGCCTAGAATAATTCCACGCTGCATTAATGTTGCCTGATCGACCTGTCTGTCTAGGCTGACGTGAAGAAGTAGTTGTGAGACATGAAACTGATGTAGAGATAGCTTTCTCTGTCTATCCTGTCGCGAGGGAGGTGGACAATGCCCGTAATTCCCTGGCGGTTGGTTTGGTACCGAAATGGTGAACTTGGTAATGCTAGGTTGAGTCGTACGCAACGAACTAGTTTCCGTTCCTTTTTTCTTCTTGTCGTTGCTTCATTTTCAAACGCAAAAGACTGGGTTTGGGGCAGCTCGCTGTGATGGCGCTGTCACCCTCCTTCTCATAAAACGCATTGCAGCATTCATAGAGAGCACTGACTAGATGCTCGCATTTTGCCTGGTTAAAGCCGTTCTTCCCTAGGCAATCTGGTCCCGTCAACTCCAATAATTAAGGTTCATGTAGTCAAGATATCCCACCTTGTATAGCACACTGCACCAGGGTCAATGACTTGGGTCAACTAGGGCGGCCTGAAGCTGGTAGTTTAGTGATATGCTTACTGCTCGAGGATGGCATGGCGGCTTGGACGCTAGATCTTCTTGGAGGCCCTGATAGGTAGAATGAGTTTGGTTTTGAGATGCTTGGGAGCAGTGTGCAGACTACGAACCATTTTTCTATCACTCGGAATGGAGCTTGAGAACACTATAAGAAAGGCCGTCAAGGGAGACCGAAGGCTCGTAGGTTATAAAGACGTGTTGTTGATGAAGCATCACTTTGATTATAAGAGTTGCAGCAGTAGTAACATTGGGTCTGTCCCGACTTGGGTGCAGGTGTAGGTAGTGATGTAATACTTCCAGGTTCGGCGTAATCCACCGATCAGAACTACTACGGTACCTACTTATGTATGAGTACCTATGTTCCCTTTACATTCGGCACTCCTTTAACGTCTCGCATCGGGTATCTTCTTCTGCTAGATCCCACCTATATCTGTATGTACCTACTTTAGCCAAACTAGAATGTATAAAGTATATTTTCATCTCGGCTTCTAGTTCTAGACTCTCATATTAACAACATCAGTGAACTACGTACCTACTTTTAGCCAGCACCTCTTTTTGTATACCAGTCTGAAACATAGCTTGATATCCAAAGCATCCTTGTGGAGATACGATATTCAAGTTGTCTCTAGAAAGGGAATATCAAACCGATAGGTAAGTTCTTGCAATTGCTTAGATACTGCAAATTGAATATATATCTACTTAAGATCCCATGCAACTTCCAGGTTCGTCGGTGCTTTCGGTCAGGACCCCGCGACCCCACTCTCACCCACCAAGTGAGTACCTACCTACATATGAAGTATGTACCTACCTACCTATTGGTACCTACCTACATCTTACCCTCGACCGCAACCTTATGGGTACCTATGAAGTATGTGTACCATACTATGTACTTGGGTGTGTACTTAGGTACCCTACGTCCCTAACCCACCTGCCCTCCTTCCCTTCCTTACGTACCTAATAGAGCAGCTAACTTTTACAACGGCTGTGCTGCCTCCTTGCCTTGCCTTGCCTTGCCTTGCTTTCTTACATAGTCAAATTCCCTGTTCGCACTTCTCGTCTCATCTCGTCTCATCTCGTCTTCTCTCCTGCCGACTTCTCGCCACGTGTGCACTTCATATCTAGACTCTCTCACCTGCCGCGCATCCGTCTATTTGCCCAAAGCTATCGCTTACCTTACTACCCCTCCAGTCCGGGGTACATCACAGCCAGTGACATCAACTTCTGGATAGGACTCCCAAACATCACCACACATCAATAATGGCTGGAGAGAACGAGTCGAACTCACCTGGCGTCGAGCGCAACGAGGCGCCTGCGGGTGGCGAGCATTTAAACATCAAGGTCACCGACAACAACAACGAAGTATTCTTCAAGATCAAGCGCTCCACTAAGCTCGAAAAGCTCATGACCGCTTTCTGTGAACGCCAGGGCAAGAACGTCGACTCGGTCCGTTTCTTGTTTGAGGGCCAGCGTGTCCAAAAGACCGACACACCCGACTCCGTATGCTCTTCTCCATCCTCGCTCCTTGTAGCCCTATCCGCTTAGTACTGATACCTGTTTCTGTCTTATAGTTGGAGATGACCGACGGTGACACGCTCGAAGTTCACCAGGAGCAAGTCGGTGGTTGCTGCTGATCCTACACCACAACCCACCACCGACACTCTTGACAAGAACCCAACCAAGTATTGTTGTCAAGAGGATCTCACTACTGTGCAGGCGTCTCGATTATAGACGCGACTTGGTCGATTGAAGTGATTGATAGAAATAAATGCCGCGAGCAGCTACCTAAACTTTACAGGCTCGGGCATGAGTAATTGAAACGCGGGGGAAGAGGGGATAGATGGCAGAAAGCACAGGTTTCACAGATAAGCAAAAGACTTCCATTACACACACCTATGCAGTCTGGACACGCGAGTTAGTTACGCTTAGTACAGACGTTCCTTCATGGTCCGAACCTGCATCTTATACCCTCATCCCAGACACGGGGCGTTGAATGGTTGTTTTTTCCACCCAGATAGTGTTGTTAATCTGTCTCTGTCATCATGAAGAGGAGTTTGCGTTCTCTTTAATGTCGGATATGACTGAATATGATCCAGCATGCGTTACGCTTTCCTACACAAGATAGATATGCAATCCATATTCTTGTTGTGCAATTGTTTGTGTCTCCGTGAGATTTGGTTCAACAACGGGAGCCTTTAGGGCTTGCGAATGGGCATAATGAATTAATCGCTTCCATTCGTATCTATGGTCATCATATACGCAAGCTACGCGGATCGAGAGACAGCCAGCCAGCTCATCTATCTTCAGCTTCAAAGCCCCAGTAACTAACCTCTACTACTAAAACCTAATAGCCATGCTCAGCTACGCGTACTCATTCTCGCACTTAGGTACATCGCGACTTACATTCTATAGACATCACAATAGTCCAGTGCAGGGGACAAATCCATATACTCCCAAGGGATAACATGATCAATCATCTGAAGTCTTACAATCAAACCAGCCAAACAGCCCAACCACCCGAATCAAGGGAGGGCAATATATTACATAGGTACTCAGCTAACAATACAGCAAACACGCAAATACACGAGCAAGTTAAAAAAGCAGCAGAACGAAACGCCATAAAACAGCGATGAAGCAAGCAAGCGGGAAAACGCACAAACGCCAGCCATTCCATCATATTTCATTTCCATCATCATGTATCATCCCTCCTTCTCCCCCTCGCTTCCCAGTTCCCGCATAACGCCATCCATTTACCTACCAAGTTCCCCAGCTCAATCGATGCTCACATCTTCAGCTCCTGGGCGCGACACGCCGTACACAGCACCCTCGCCCTCTCGCCCTCGCCAACAGGGAAGATTTGTCCGTCATCGAATCCCCCACCACAGTTCGCGCACCGGAAGCACTCATCATGCCACTCGGCGCCCAGGGCGCGCACATACTGTCCGATGACGGCCTTCTTGCACCGTCTGCACTTGGGCGCGCGCCGCTCCGTGCGCTTCGTCTGACAGGCTACGCACCACGCGTATCCGTCCTTCTCGATATGCGTCATCCCTTGCTCGAAGGGGTCGCCGCATTCCGCGCAGAAGAAGTGCCCGAAGTGCCAGTGCTCGCCGAGAGCGACGACGTGGTCGCCTAGGATAGGCGTCTTGCAGTGCTTGCATTGCGGCGCGAAGTGCTCGTGCCAGTCGAGGTGGCAGAAGAAGCGCATGCGCTCGTCGCCGTCCTCGGCCATCGTCTGTCCGGGTTTCTCCTCGAGGATTTCCCCCGCTGCGCGCCGGCGGATGCGGTCGAGACGCGCGGCGTACAGGTGATCTGGTTCATGACTGATCTCGAGAGCTTCTAGGCTCGTGCCGCACGTATAGCACCGGAAGCATTGCGGGTGGAAGCGCTCTGAGCTCCCGCTCAGCGCTACGAAGCGGCCCTCGATGGGATACCCGCACTCATGGCAGGTTGCTGTGCTGCGGCTCTTGGCTCCTGGGGCCGGGGACCAATGACCTCGGGGACGGCCACCTCCGACTGGAGGATTACGAGTACGTGATGATGCTGATTTTGGGTCTGGTAAAGGCCTAGCAGATGACTTTGAAGGCACATCATCATCAGGTGTGACGATGACTGGGATGTTTGGGGTATTATTGCTGTCGTGGCTATTGTCCTCAGTATCCGGCAGGACGATCATGGGTACGGGACGATGGTCATGATCATCTGAAACAGCAATAGTCGGAATCCGAGGCTTGTCATCCGAATCTACCTGAATACTTGGGATGGGCGCTGGACGACGGAATGGATTCGCGTTTCGCGGCGCCGAGGTCGGAATATCCGGCGTACAAACGATAGAAGGTACAGGCGGCTGCGGACCTTGCGGTCCCGATTGATGCTCTTTTGCGTAAGGGACTCGGCGGAACTCGTCTGGCTTGGGATCAGTAGCCGCCTCTTCCGGGGCTTTCCAGTTTTTGTCAAAGCTTACGATTGGACGTCCGGGGCTATCGCTGACCGCAGACGGAGTGGGGAGTTTGGAACTACGGTCGCTGAGCCGCATGCTGGTCGCTTGACGGATATCGTCACTGCGTATCTCAACTCCGTTTTTCCTCGGCACATCTTGAGAGGCCCGAGGAGATTCAGAGAGTTCATTTCTCATGTAGTTGGCGTTTCGTGACTGTGAAGGGGGATTCTTGTGAATCTCAGTCCGCGAGAAGGGTTTCGAAGGAGTGGTGATGGGGTTCGAGTTAGGGTCATCCGAAGAAGCGAGAGAGAATTGGACTTTGCTGTTTGGGGGGTTTCTTGTCTTGACGCCCAGCGGCTGCGAATGACCAGGTAGTTGAGGTTGTCTTCTGGTTGTCTCTTCAGCGGCTGTTCCTTCCGGTTCCTCCCATATCTGGTCTCCAGAGAAAGGCTTCTCTATCTCACCGCTGATATTGCGCCTCATACTACTTCGACGACGACTCCCAGAGCTTACACGAGGCCTTGGATTTGCAGGACCCGCGCTAATATCACGCTGCTGATCTAGACTCCCACGGTTACTACCAGGAGATGAGTCTCTGTCACTCCCGGAGGAGCTCCCAGAGTATGAACGCACAGAATCTCGGGCGAGCCCCGTTCGGCCAATATCATCACCGTAACGCCCAACAGAAGCTGTCCGGGCATGCGCATAGCTGTTCTTCCGCATATGGGGTTTATATCGATACGGTGCGTCAGGCGCACGTTCTTTAATGCCATGTTCGTGACGGTAAACTAGCTCAGCGGCTTCATCCAAGGCGGCGTTATATAGACGTGTCTCGTCATCTTGTTCCTTCTCTTCCTCCTGGTCGTCCTTCACATCGATGGCCTCCATAGCTTGATGAAGTGAGAAGGCTTCCTCCTTCTCCATCCATCTCTGGCCACGTTCGATGTATGTAGCGCTGGGAACGACTTCCGACGGTCGTAGAGGAGGAGTCGCGGGCTTATCCGGAAAGTAGTCTTTGCCAGAGGTAACAGTGCTCATAGAGTAGCGTGATATCACGCTACCAGCAATATTTGGGCGGCTACCTCGCGGCCTGGAGCCGTCGGAGTCTGTTCTCTGATGGCCTTGGGGTATCTCGGATCGGATAGAGTCACCCGCAATCGATGGTCGACCAGGAGTAGTGAATTGCTCAACGGTGCTGGGTCTTGACCTTGTCGAAGGAGGTAGGGGTCGAGCTCCGCCAGGACGATTCACACGGTTCTCGCGCAGGCCGGCTAGGTAAGCAGCTGTAGTAGGCCAACTGTTAGTTGGGTAATCAAGTCGACTGCTTTAGGTCAGGGCATTCGAACCAAATTGCTCATTGTTCATATAGGTAGGTGAAGGTGGCGTAACCTTCCTCTTCGAGGAGGACGAGTCTTTGGGCTTGCCGCGGTGCAGCATCACTTCTGCCAAGAAGCCAATACAGGTGGTAGCAAAGGTGCGTAAGAGCGGCGTGAGGCGCAGCGAGACTCAGATAGGACGAAGGACTGTCTAAGATGGTGGTATCCTTGAAGCTGACCTTGGAAACTCGGGTCCCAATAGGCTTTTGTTTGACGCTTACAAATAATCTATGATGGATGGAGACAGGAGCAGGTAGGTACCTAGGAGGCGAGCGAAGCCGGCCTTATTGATATTCGCGGTAAGGTGCTATGCAATTCTATTGATGACGATAGGTAGGTCTGTTTACAACGAGGCACATGCAAGCAAGGGTTGCCAGGGCGAGGAGGGTTTATACCACGGCAAGAAATGTATAAGTACAGTCAATAGTAGATACCTAGTAGTAGTAGGCAGAGAAGAATGCCGTGGAAGGCAGGTGGGAAAATAATAAAAGGCGCTTTGTTCTCGGCGGTGATGTGAGTCAAGTTTCACCGTCCATCAGTCCATCAACACGCAAGATGAAGTGTTGGCTTGGTTGTGATTGGACACTAACAGTGATAATAACGGTGATAATAACAGTCATAGCAGGGCCAGACAGGGTCTAAGAGTAGGGAGATATAGCGAGATATAGTGAAATATAGGTGGCTGGCGGGGTTATTATCTGCATTTGATTCATAATTCATGCCTAATGTTGACATTGCGCTGCTACTAGCCACTCCAGATTGTTGCCAGGGCAGCCGGAGGCACTTACCCTAGCCGCCGGCCCGATATCCAGGATGCCGGTCCGTTGACCTCTTCGTCGGCCCGCCCACCAATTGCTCCCCGTTCGGCGCTTCCTCTGCGAGAATCGGACCTGTCTCAGGCCCTGCCCACCCAGCCGTTGCAGCCATCGCAGCCGTACTGCCGTAATAGCCATGAAGACGGACAACAAAGAGGAATGGTGAGAATGAGAACTGTCTTGGAGCTGTGGCGCAGACAAATCCCCCGGCCAGCAGAATGAATACCTACTAAATCCACAGGTACTTGATCTATACTATGTATTGTCAGTGTTGTTACTCTCGTTCCTGTGGTTGTTCCAAGTCGACGACGACGACTCTCTCCCAGCCTTAGCACACCAGAATTGCTCGTACTAAACGGTCTGGGAGGTTGAACTCTGATAATAGACAGGGGAAACTCGTCGCTGTCAGCCGAATAGCTAGACGCCACTCTACATTTACAACCACTCTCCAGACAACAGTCTGCACAGGTGGATGGCTGGCCCTGCCGCGCGGCACTTGAGACAGCTGCACTTGGCACATCATCTAGTGTCAAACAAATGATCTACCCACTTCGATACTAGAGGCAGCTAGAGTCTCCAGCTAGAGTCTCCAGCTAGAGGGAGGCAGTGAGGGAACAGAAAGGGGAGACCCCACGCGATCCGTTTCCTGATAGGGTCTTGGAGCCCGTCCTGTCGTCCTGTCTGTGCCTCTCTTGGCCCCAATGCTCTGCCCAGACTCTGCCCATACCATAATTGCTATTACACATAGTACAACTCGGCTCTACCGGCTAGCTAGGCACACAGGCGTATATGCCATGTATAGGTACTCTCCCCTGCCAACCTATTCATTGAATGACGGGCGTCGTATTGACATGTCCACCAAGTCGTGGATACAAGTCGATACATGATGGCTCTTAGCCCGTAGCTGGCTACACGTGTACTACAAGGCGCAGCAAGCAAGCACTCACACTCACGCCTCGCGACCCTTGGGACTCGCCGCCATCTTGGTGCTACGCAATCTGCTAGGCAGTACCATCCACAGGTTACATGGCAGTTTATACATAGTACAAGATATATCTTTTTTCGTACCACATTTCGCCAAGGTGAATAGATACGTGTAGATCGGGAAGAATACATACCTACCTGCAGTACTTAAAGTGAGTAGGCAAGGATGCCTACGCCGTAGGTATTGCAAGTAGGTAATTGATACGCACGCAAATCAACGGTCTTGGCTAGCATCGTATCCCGTCACAAGTCTCGCTTGGTTTGTTCTCTTGGCCTTGTCTGGGCAGTCCAGACTTGTAAAGGGAAGCAAGCAAAGCCAATGCAGAACATAAACCCCTGGGTTTAAATCACCACACCACACCCGCTTTGAAGTTTCGCGCCCCTTGTTTCCCATTTTCCTTTTCATTTTCTTAACCCCCCCTCCGTCCCCTCTTAGGAGGTTTATATTGATTTCCCCCCCTTTTTTTTGTTTCTTTTATTTGAACCAATCTTTTCTTTGGTTCAGAATATTCTATTAGCGAAGTTGGTTTTGCAAGAGTCGAGAGAGAGAGAGTTATGTCCGGGGCCTCCCGTCGCACTCCCACTCTGTCCATTTTCAACTTACAGCCCTCTTCTCATCGCTCCTACAACAAGATGCCCGATATGGACATGTTACCGCCGCGGACGCGGCCCAAGAAGATGAGCGTCGTTGTCATTCTCTCGTACGCCTTCGACTGGCTGATTATGGTTGTCGTCGGCCTCATCGGCTACTTCCTGGGCGAAGTTACGCCGAACAAGAGACCTTTTAGTTTATTAGATCCCAACATTGCGTATGTTTAATTGAGAATTGAGTTGTCAAACCCAATTTTCGCTTTAATTGACTAATGACATGCTTCAGATTCCCCGTGACCCAACATGAAACCGTCAATTCTGGCCTTCTTCTGGCCTTAAACTCTGGCGTCCCCATTGTCATCATCCTTGTCGTCGCGCTGGTATTCGTCCCAGGTCGCACCGTGCCCGAGGGCACCCCTAAATCACTGATATGGAAGCGGAAGCTCTGGGAACTTCACATGGGCTGGCTCGGGCTGGCGCTTTCATTGATATCGGCCTGGATCATAACGCAAGGGATGAAGAACCTGTTCGGCAAGCCGCGACCCGACCTACTAGACCGCTGCATGCCCGACGTCGCCAACGTCACGGCTCACATCGTGGGCTTCACCAGCCCCCTCCTGGGCACCAACCCCGGATCCAAGTACAACGGGCAGCTCGTCAGCGCCACCATCTGCACCAATTCCGACAAGGCCTTCCTCGACGACGGCTTCCGCAGCTATCCCTCGGGCCACGCGAGTTCCGCCGCCGCAGGACTGATCTACTTGTCCTTCTTCTTGGCGAGCAAATTCGCCATCACGTTTCCTTTCGTGCCGCAGGAGACCATCGCGCGCGACTCGAGTGCCGTGACTGCCTTCCCTTCTCGTCTGGCCCGTCGCACCGGAGCCGGGGCCTCGCTGTCGGCTGACACGGCTTACGAAGGCATGCGCTCGCGCTCCGTCTCAGCAGTCGACGACGATGTATCCTCACCCCTCGACCCGGCCGTCATGAAGCAGATCGGTGTGCACAACAGCACTGTCGCCGCCGTGCGCCGCCAGGCAGCCGCACCTCCCGTCTATCTCCTCCTCCTCGCCGTGCTGCCTTTCTTCCTGGCCGTATTCATCGCGAGCTCGCGCTGGTTTGATTTCCGGCACCACGGTTTCGACATTCTTTTCGGCTTCATAATTGGGACGATCACGGCTTACTTCTCGTTCCAATACTACCACATGCCCATTCGCGCAGGCGGTGGCTGGGCTTGGGGGCCGCGCAGCCACGACAAGGCGTTCTGGGCCGGTCTCGGATCCTGGAGCTACGCCTCTGACAAGCGGCACTGGCTCCGGAATGACGACGGCGAGGAAATGCAGCGTCCGTACATGTCGGGTCAGGATATCGAGCTCGGGGGACTACGACAACGGGGTGCATCGCCAGTGGCTAAGCCAGGAGATGTACGCACGTATCATGTCAACCGTGACGAGGGTTCGCGGACAACGCTCGAGCCGCAGGAGAGCGAGCGCATCTAAGTCGATGATCTAAGTTTACGAAGATTTGGATTTTCTCCTGTTCAATATTTCGTTTTAATGAAAGATTACCCATTTTTGCGCACACAACACCAACAAGCTTTGTCCATGTCACCCATATCTGTACATCTAGTCCAACCAACGGCATCAAACGAAACTCTTCGCTCATAGCGTATATCTTAAGTTTCCATCAAAAAGGCATTTCAAATACTGCGGGGATATTCCTTGTCCTCATTTCAGCAAACAGCGAGTTTTCCCTTCAAAAGTGGTATATGATCAGATATGGCCCTTACAATCGAAATTACTTGCACAGGAGGTGCCATCGTGGAATAGGCGTTCATATCGCAACAAAGCAAGTAACTCTGGGGAAGGCGTTTAGGTCGGGAATTATTGCATTAGTAGGACTGGAAAACTTGGTTTCCTCGCGTCCTGATTGAAATCAGGACTGAAGCCACCAGGCGTAGCATATTATATACATATTATATACATTAAGGAATAGAACAAACCTCATCTACGCAAGCTTAGCATATCTAGTGAAATATCAAGTAAGCTAATGTGTATCTACCGTCCCAACTGACAATGGTTCCTTATACAGTAACACTTGTAGATGAATTCGAGGGATGGAAAAGCGGAAGTCATGTTTTGCTCTATTGCCCTATCCTGATATAAACTTCACAGTAGAGCCATTCATGCAATGAAAACACTACAAAAGAGAGAAAGCAGCACGAGGAGGGAATCTTCACCCAACGCCGTCAACACCAATTGGCATAGCATGCAGTCTCAGAACGCCGGTACTTGTGTGTATGTGTTTTGTGTACGCGCGCGAGCGCATACGTGCGTGAGGAGGAAAAGGCATCGGGTGTCAAACAGCTAGCTGTTTGTGTCTGTAATGGTGTTGTGTCCCGTACCAAGCGCTGTTTCCTTTCTGCCCTCTCTCTCTCTTGTTCTAATCCCGTCATGGAGTCGTACCTTCGTCCCATCTTCCTGGATTTCCGGGTGCGTAAGATTTAAATTCTCAAATCCATGCATTCACAATGCGTCGTTGGTTGATGCATCCCTATCACTTAGCCGACGACATGCATGGCATCTTGAGCCCCATCGGCACCGAGCTCTTCGTCCTCGTCTTCTTCTTCATCCAAGTCGTCCCCACCCATATCTTCCTTGAAACCACTCTCAACCTCCAATTTGCGAAGCCGTCTGAGCATATCAGCGCGTTGGCTGTTCTGCCAACGGATAAGAGTGGCGGCGGCATGCACCTTGAATCCGTAGACGCGAGGGATGTAGCGTTCAGCGCTCTTGGATGGCACAAGAGCCGGGTAGACCTGGAACATGATATTATGGAATGAGGTACCAAAATAGGCACCATCGATGGCGGCGTGGCGCGAGGACTTGGGATTGTACACATCCTCGCACCGAACACAGTAGAGTTTGACAGGTTTCTGATGGGGCGCATCAGTTTGACCCATTGGTAATAGTGGATGCGACCGGCAGAAGACCCGTGGACACTTGCCAAAGTCGGCTTTCTTGTATTTATCAAGCTAGAGGGCAGACGAGGTATGTCAGCGGCAGGACATGATAGATTACAGAGGATATCGTAGAATTACCATTTTGGCTAGCCCCCTCGTCGTGACGATATAGCGGGCATGTATAAGACCATATAGGTGGCGAGCTGATTTCTCTATCGTCTCTCTCATGTCATCGTCACAGTCGAGATCAAATACATCAGTAATGAGGTCGAGGGCATACTGATAGTACTGAACTTCCGTGTTAAGGCCCGTCAAATTGAACCGATCAGTAAGGTAGTCCTCGTCGATTTCACAGAAGTACTCGTTTCCCCTAGATGAAATAAACTAGAGAAGGGAAAGGAGGATTAGCCGGGGGCCATCATGCCAGCCGAGAACGGAGAACAACGAGGACTCACCCAATCTCGCCAATAGCTAGTGTAGTCACTGTCGGACTCGGACGCGAACTCTTCCATCATCGTGGCTGTGGGCGAGAAAATAATTAAGTCTTAGGCTCGGGGTTTCGACGATGATCCCAAGCAGGGTGCCGTGTGGGTAGTAATAGTACTCGATGCTTTCCAGCTCAACTGTTACCTGCCTGGTCAGGTCAGTTACCGGTCCGTCGGGCGTCGGACGTAGCGCGGGGACACGCGCGTCGAACGAGGGTGAGGCAGTAGGAAGTTGTCGCGATGGGACGGACAAACCGCGGGTAAAGACGTGATAGAGAGCCCGCGAGCCGCTGCGAGGTTGGAGGGGTTCAACTTTTGGTGCTTGTGATAATGGATGCAACCAGACATTCCTTGTGGTGGGGTCCAAAGGGACGATGGATACCTATACAGTAGAAATATACGACTTACACTGTAAGTATCCACTGATACCCGACAGCTAGATACGGTACAGTGCCTTGTTGCACAGTGTAGACCTACTACCTATCTGCCTATGATAAGTGAATGGATTGCCAAGGGGATATTATTGATGTTGTAGAGTAGAAGTTCTAGTTACTGAAGGAATCCACTGTGAGGGGTAATATAGCCACTCCCACCGTACCTGCCATCACCTACCAGTATAGGTATCTATCAAATACGCTTGTTCACATGCCTGACAAGGAGACTACTAGTAGTAGTTGCGAGGTAACATGTTTGAATAACTAGAAAAGAAAAAGTAAAGAAATGCACAGTTAGCTGTGAGAGCTAATAGAGCCGAAAAGGCATGTACTGCTCATGTCGTTGTTAAGGGCATTTGTGCCCAACCACTACATCGTAGGTACGTCACAGGCGTAACTGTTCAAGGACTTTGTTGTTGATGAGATATCCGGAATAGGTACAGCACATGAGCATGTATCCATCACTAAATAATATGTAGATCTCCGAAGCAACATGATGGGAGCATGTAATAAGATGGCTAACATAATAACATTATTATCTTTCCAAGAAGAGCTTAGTATCGGCATCCCTGAAAACGTGCCTGGTGCTATATGAAACAAGGCTGGCTCTGTCATCTATACACTCTTACATTCGAACCATTTAATTGACCGCTCGTCGTTGATTCACATGGGACTTGCTGTCCCATGGCTACTTATATCGCTAGTTGACTGTCCATCCGAGCCCGCTTCCGAATGCTGCCGTCGCAGCCTCGAATGGCCATTACCCCTGAACGAAGGTACTTCGAGCTTCATCATGGTGTCTGGATTCTCAGAGCCCTTGCCCACTTGCAGGTTGACCAGCTCAATGGCCTCGCGAAGTGTTTCCCCGCTCTCATCCATCGCTGCCAGGAATCTCGCCAACTCCTTACAAAGCTCCCAATCTCCTTCCTTAATGGCCTGGGATAACAGCCGTACGGATTGCTCTGAGGCAGTTTCTAACTCCTCGAAGGTGTGTAGTATCAACAAATAGCCTCCTGCCGTCTTCAGCGAACCTCGTTGTAGTGATTCTTCAAATAACTCCTGAGGAGGCGGCAGGTATGCAAAAAGAGTTCGCCATGACCTGACTTCAGTCTTCCTAGTGCATTGAACGACAATATCAAGATACTGTTTGAATGACGAGAGCAGCGTCAGTACTCTTGGAAGAAGAGCTGCATCTGGTGGTGGCGCTAAGTCGACCTCTTCGTCTAAAACATGATGTAGAAGCACTTCAAGCCCATGGGCAAAATATTCGAGGTCCTGGTATTGTCGAGCTAGGGCGAGGGCTGCCGTTGCATCGTTGGTCTTGAGATGAGACCGTAAAACATCGGGTAGAAACAAATGTGTCTAAGATGTTTGTTAGCTGAGATGATTGCGTAGCTCAATCTCTGGGTGGCAGGTTTACTCACCCGTATGGAGAATCGAAAGAATGAGTAGTTTATATCTCTACGCTGGACAAGATCAGGTTCTACCCCGAGCACAATTCCTTTGCCTAGTAGGATCGATAACGGGTAGAAATCAAGAGAGATCGCAACTGTAGGAGGCAGCTCCCTATGAGAGTCATTTGAAGCAGCATATAGAACGTCATGTATATCTGGCCACACCTTCAGCGCCTGCCCTTCAAATAACCATAAAGAATTCCGCAGGCTGCCTTGCTCAATCTCCCACGAAAAGCTGTTGTTTTTGTTTTCATTAAGCATATAAACTGAAGACTGATCCCTCATGCTCGCATAGAATTCTACACTATGAGAAATGACGCGCATATCATATTTGAGCTGACCGCCCTGGTTCACGGACGGCTGGAGAAGAACGAGTTTCCCATCAACCAAGAAGAGTACTGACGCATAGGCGACGTCTTGAGACGGGTCGCCGTCCGTCATTTGCTGTTCAGGTAAGATCCAGCTAAGCCCGCGCACCCGCGCGGGAGACCGCACTATGCCATTGAAGGCAATTTGTCCAACCTGGATGGGTTGTACGGTGCCATTTACAGGTGCAAAAACGAAGTGATAAAGCAAATTCTCGTAGGTGTATACTAGTAGAGAATCGTCCCCAGAAGGCGTGATCAAAACAATGGGTGCAGGCATTTGCTGGGTAAACATGATATTTGAGTTGTCTAAAGAAGATTCTCGTGAATAAAGACGAAGTTCATGTGATCTGTTGGCCTCAACCGCTGCCACGAGGATATGCTGATACCAACACATGCCGCCCCGGACTTGAAACTCATTCTCCATTGCGCTGTTAGTGAACGTTTTCCAGCGGCCGCTGTTGACGCTGTAATGTGCGAGCCCACGTCGCCCCGCGACAGCTACATATCTGCCATCTGGGGAGATGACAGTGCACCTGATTGGCCACTGATTGAGCAAGTAATTGGATGGTATCCTAGTTGTATGCCAGAGAAATGGTTCAGCTGAAATGCTAGTTAAATCTGGGAGATCATAACCTCTGTAAACCATGATACTGGATGAGCTCTGAAGCACAGTCCGGAAAAGGTTTGGTGGGCTGTAACAGCCTGTCACAGCACTCCGAGCCATCTCGAGGGACCAGATTGCCTCGCTTTTCTGGCCGATTAGAAGCAACTCTGAAGCGCCACCAACCCAACAAGCATCGGCAATGCCTGTCAACCAGCCCTCTCCATTAGTCTGAGCAACCGAGCGATCTGCGGTGAAACTGTTGGAAGCAGATTTGCCGAATACGCTCCATGTCGCCCAGCCATTTTCGTAGCCAGCAAATAAGCAATATCCGTCAGGTGAATAGGTGAGCGTAGTGAGCCGACCTGATTGGCTTGAGGATACTGGTGCTTTATGCGTGTGCGAAGGAGGAATATTCCCCGCATAATCCCGAGCAGAATACACTTGGATGCTTCCATTAGAACATCCTACCGCAATCAGTGAAAATCGGGCATTCACAACGGCGCGGATGGCTTGGTGATCTGGACCCTGGGGGCTATGAAAGCAATACCCTTTGAATAGCTTCTTGGAGTCCATGTCGGAAGCAGACTGGGCAGGGGGGATTCGTTGAACAGCGTAGGCTTTGCCGTCGTTTGTAACCCATGTAGAGAGATTCATGGGACGATCATGTGTCATTTGTTGTATTGAGGCCTTTTTGTCGAGCCACCCCATGCGACTGACAATCTCGGTGCTTATTTGGCTAGAAGCATTGTCTGGCGTCCAACGAATGCACTGAACTGTTGCAGGCTTCTTGGTGGCGACAACTAATTCATCATCTAGCGCGAGGGCGTAATTGATACCAGCGTCTACTTTTATTACTCGACGGAATCGCACACTGAGATCCCGTACGCCAGCGCCTTCTCCGGGACCTAACAGGATCTGGTCAGGGGTGGTATTTCCGGGACCGCCAAAATGGCTTTGCCTTCGCCTCTGTATGTTTGTGTGGTCAACGAAATGCGGTTTGTATACTCTGGCTTCTTGGTCTGTGGCCAAGGAGTACGTGATCAAGTAGTCGGAGCTCGTCTGTAATACAAATATAGCCGAGTCAGGTCTTATGAGAAGGTCTACATTAGGACCGTAGGTCTTCAAAGAAAGCTCGGGTCGAACAACGATGGCAATAACAACAGTAGGCTGTACATATAGATATGGAGTCAGCAGCCATCACAAGTGGCTTCGAGTTAGAGCAAGATGAGGTATCAGACGGGCAAGACGGACCTTGGTCTGCCAAATAGTCAGGGTAGAGGCAGTAATGACAGCAAATAGATGACCGGTTCTCGAAACTTTCAAAGCGACAATGGGCTCCCCGGTCGGCACAACAGCAGAGCTGGATGCACCGAGGTAATGTATGCCAGAATCCGCATTACCAAACTTCGGAGTGTCGTGCTCGATGGATCTGATGTATGGAGTAGCAGGCGTGGGAGGAACAACATCTGGGTCTTCAAAGTTCAAGTCATTATCTTTGGCTGCGGCTGATTCGGAGCTACCGACAAAGCTGCGCGGCGGCAGACCATCGTGAGAGACGACGATGTTGCCATCTTGACTTGCGGCAAGGGTTGTGGTAGTGGCATAGATCCTGGGAGTCCCGATGGGCCAGTACATGACTACCCTTCAGGCCCGGGAGCCTACATTCGAGGTGAAGTGCTCAACGAACGGGACTCATGGAGCGGTGGCAACTTTGGTGACGGATTGACGAGTTTTGCTGAGCCTGGACGGTCTTGCACGTCGATTTGCCGCTGCGCTTGATAACAGATAACTATTTGGGTAGACACTTAAGAGGTATCGTGAAGCATGGGAAGGTGAGTGCCACAGGGGAACCGTGACGTCCCATGTTCCTTGAGGTGCCTACCCAAGAAGCCTACAGCAGGCCAATGCACACTAATATAGTAGGTACCTAGGTAGGTAGGTCGGCCCTTAGGTGCTAACCTAAGTGGGTATGTATGTCACCAGCTGCAGCTGCGATGTGTAGGTACCTAAGTACCTTCATCGCAGCTCACCCAGTACCAAAGGCTACGATATATCACAACAATCCAATTCGATGTAATAGACTGAAACCTGGCAGCTGGAACCTTGAGTTATGCCCAGTGCTTCCTCGATACTCTTCTATGATTCAATTGCCCTTGCTCTGTAATCTGGTCAACTAGCCTTAGCAGGAAGCAGAAACAGAAACGATCCTGAAATATTCTACTTCTTCAAACCGGAATCCACACCAGCCACAAACACTCGAAATCATCTGTTGTAAGTTTGCAGTCGTGTTGACAAGAACATATACTATACTGTCTGTTGTATACCCGCATCCCAGAATCATAGCGGCACCACCAATATCCAGAAATGGCGTCAGGCCGGTTAACTACAAAGACCTCCGTCGCTCCTGAGAGGTTCAAGACTCTCCTCCCATCACTACAGCCCACTGTTTATCTTGACCCGAACGCAAGCAAATCCCCTAACAAGTGAGTACTCTACAGCCCCGAATGCACATTTTACTTGGATAAGGTCTCAATTTTCACGTTTCAGTATCCGTACTATTGCTTGGAACCCTCTGGGTACATACCTGGCCACTGGCTGCACAGACAAGACACTGCGAGTTTGTGAGTTGACCGGTCTATTCTCCAAGCTCATTACTGAGGCCAATATTTTGTGTTATACTCTAGCTAATGATGTATCTAAGGGAACGTAGAGAAGCCTAATGTTCGTCAGTCAACGGAGCTCAGGGGGCATGCGGCACCCATTGAAAAGGTTGCTTTCAACCCGGCCAAGGAACTTGAGCTTTGTAGCGTGAGCAGTGATGGGGTCGCGAGGTTTTGGGATGTCAAGAATAAAGTGGTCCTCAATGAAGTCAGAGGTCTAGGAGAGACCTTCACGTTGGCTTGGACGCCCAGCGGAGAACACGTCGTCGTTGGCAACAAGGTGCCCCATTCTCCTCAATTGCGAAATCCTTGATAACTTTTGCACTAACAAAGGTACAGGAAAATAAACTTCATGTATTATCCCCAACTGAACCCAACGTCATTTCCACACACCAGCAACCAACCATGACCAACGACATTACGTTTTGTTGGAGTGGTCAAAGGTTATTTGCTACTACGGGAGAGGGCAAGACTAGAATCCTCACGTTTCCGGGATTTGAACCGGCCTACCAGTTCAGTTATAAGGATATGCCAGAGAACGAATTCATGCTATCCGGGCACACTTCGTCTTGTATCGCTGTCGAGCTGCACCCCTTCAACAGATACCTTGCCACGGGCGGAACAGATTCTCTTATTGCGCTTTGGGAGACAAACGAGTGGAACTGCGTTCGGACCATCACTAAGATGACGGGTCCAGTCCGAAGTATATGTATGCACAAGATGCTGTCTGCATTATCTGGAAACATAGCACTAACATGATATCAAGCCTTCTCTTGGGATGGTCTCTTCGTCGTTGGCGGGAGTGATGAAGGTCAGTTTTCTGGCCAATGCCTGCTCTCATAGATATAGCTAACACGCCCCAGGCACAGGATTAGAGATCACCGTTTCTGAAACGGGAGAGCATCTTTGCACTTATAAAACGCGGACGTCGTCCCCTATGGTGGCTTGGGCGCCGAATCGATATGCTCTTGCATATACTGACTCAGGTAGTCTTAGAACAATAGGGGCAAGCCCTGGAGGAAAATAGAAAGACTGATGGGCACGGCGTTGTCGCAACTAAAGGATCATGAAGAACCTCGTGGCTGCAGATTCAGAAGATGCAACGCTGGACTGGGAGGAGGCTGTTTTAAGGTTGGCATGCACGCACACGCCACGAATGGCTGTCGCACAGGTTGTGACGGTACCTGACGCTATCCAGTGTCAGCGCGGATGAACTTGACTCCGAGTTTGGAGCAGGCAATGATATTGGCAATCTTCCGTGTGGGTGAACCAGTTGTACCAACATGTTCTGTACGTGCGATGCTATCAAGCAGTGTCGAATCAACAGAGGCATTCGATCTGGTTTATCCACCGTGATGTATCAATACCAATCTATAGCGAAACTCGGCGCGTCCTACTTAATTAACAAGGAGAACTAGGCACTTGTTGTGCAAGTCTGAAAAGATGTAAGCAGTCATCTGGTATTATTAGCTCCCATCCGAGTTTCAATCGAGCAGGACAGATACAACCAATTCGGAGATTGGAAGTGATCTGGCATACAAGGTCTTGACAAGCATGGATAAGTATGCAGAGATGGCCATGGCGCGCAAGGAGAGGTTGTCACGGGACGGACGACTCGAGACTGTTTCTTACGACTGGCTGGCTAACTGCGCCACTTGCACGGGAAAAAAGTCCCTTGCACTTTGGTCCCTGGCTCATGGTAACCAGCCCCAAAGAGCGGTAGGTGAATAGGTAGGTAACAACAGCTTCGATCCTCGATTGATGCAGCCAATTGCCGAGGTTGTGTGGTCCTCTTGCTGCTGCCTCGCCTGCATGACGCATTCGCAAATGGCACGTTATATCCACGTCTTATCCGCGTCTTCTATTCTCAGCTGCTGACCCCACTGCGGAACTGCCCCAGCGTTACCTTCTCCCTGGCATCGAAGGATCTATTGAAGGCTAACCTAGACAGAATGCTACAGTCTTTTCCCACCATGCCATGTGTATGTGAATCAGGATGCTCATGGCAACGACGGGCTCCTGATGCTCGACTTTGTCTGATGATATGATATGTTCTAGGTCCTCTGATTGCGTCTAGTACAGATCACCTACCTACCTAGATAGAGGTATGGATACAGAACCAAACGCGGTAGTGTAGGTACTGTAAGCAGTCATATATCTTGGCAACTTTTAGTGCGGGACCTTCGAGGTGTATTAGTAAGAACGGCTGTGATGCCAACAAGACCATTCTCCTTATCCTCAGCATCAGCTTTCGCCATTCATTCCGTCTCATAACCTCGTTTAGGCATACGTCCGACGGAAAACAAGAGTCTCGTCGACTCAGACCCCTGCCCAGATACTGCTAGCTAGCTAGGTTTTGTTTGCCTCCGTTCCAGGAAGCCGGCCCCACTACACATCGGTCCCTTTTCTCTTTCCTCGCCTTGTATCGAAACAAGTTGCGACGCTCCGGGCTAGCGAATCTCCTTTTCGACTAAGCCGGACATCAAAAGTGCCGGGCACTCATAATCGGCCGAGATATTTATGCGCGGGGCACAGGTTACCCTCGGTGTTGTTGCTGAACCGTACCATTGACCGGGATTCTTGCGACTCTATGCGGCGCGCCGGTTTGCAAGGCGCCGAGTTACGCATCCACGACTTGTCTTTAACCGACGATATCAACCAAACAGATAACAAGGCCGGTCCTTAGTCGATTGACTCCATAACCCTTGACGGCAGAGAATAATGCCCACGACGACTGATCCTGCCGAATCGCCGTCACAAGGCACTGATGGCAGCCCACCTGCTGACACCACGGCGCAAACGGCTCCTCGAAGCAATAATGATGTACCCAAGCCCAAGAGGCTTGCGTGTATGATATGTCGCAAAAGAAAGCTCCGCTGTGATGGCATCAAACCGAGCTGTAGCACCTGCACACGCCTTGGTCATTCGTGCGCCTATGACGAGGTTAGGAAAAAGAGTGGTCCCAAACGAGGTTATGTGAAGGCCCTGGAGGAAAGGCTAAGTAAGCGCAAGGCTTTCATTCTTAAGCCGCGCTCTCTGGATGGTTAAGAGACTGACTTTGGATCTTTGCAGAGCAAGTCGAAGAACTATTGAAGACCCAGGAACCTAGTAGTAGTGCAAGCCCTGAGACTACCAAAACACCCAACGTGACATTTGAGCCGACTCGAAATCATCAGACAAACACTCCGGCCGGTTTCAATGTCGCCAACCCTTCAATAGGGATCTCCGGCGAGCGTGATATAGATAGATGGCGTTTTAATGGAGAGTCGCCCCAAGGAAACGGATTGGATGAGTTCAATTTCACAAGCAACATGCCTATCAACATGAATAGCATGGACCCGAGTTTCACGTGGGAAATGATTGGGCTTGGGCTTGAGGAACCTCTTCCACCCCAAGAGACTATTGACGAACTGTGAGTTCCCAGTTATGCTCCCTAGGCAGGGACTCTTCTGACGCTCTTTTAGCCACCAAATCTATTTCGAAAAAATTCACCCATCTGTACCCATGATTCATAAATTTAGATACCTGGCGGCAATGAATCTGTAAGTACCGCTCGTTCTATTCCCTCAGAGTGAAGCTTACCAACCATCGAAACTCCCTTGGCCCCTACCTGAAATACTTTCCGCTTACTAGAACTGTTAGGGCACCGAGTCAACGACCACCGGTAGCGCTGCGCTATGCGATATGGACTCTAGCCTGTTCCCTTACGGACAAGTATAAGGATCTCAAAGAGTTATTTTATCAACGCTCCCGCAAATATGTCGAGGCAGATGCTATTAAGGGTTATGGTGAGCACTCGATTACAATTGCTCATTGCCAAACGCATGTCTTGCTAGCTTCTTATGAGTTCAAGATGATGTACTTTCCTAGAGCTTGGATGAGCACGGGTGCAGCTGTGCGCCTCGCCCAAATGTAAGGTCTACTCAGAGGCGTGATGCAAAGGGCAGCTCTGCTGACTACAAAGGATAGGATTGGCCTCCATCGGATTGATGGTAATGGCCTGGATGTCAAGCAGTGTCTTCCACCACCACGTGACTGGACGGAGAGGGAAGAAAGGCGGAGAACATTTTGGATGGCCTTTTGTCAAGACAGATACGCCAGCATCGGAACAGGATGGCCGATGACTGTCGATGAAAGGGACATCATGACCAACTTACCCGCCTCCGAGGAAGCCTTTAATCTGAGCAGGCCCGAGCAAACGCAAACGTTATCAGATGCAATGACCCCGGCTGGGCCGGCCAAACTGTCGGCATTCGGCGGCATTGTGCTAATGGCGTCTCTGTTCGGCCGCAACCTCACCCACCTTCATCGCCCCGATGTTGATGACCGCGATCACGACATGAATGGCGAGTTTTGGAAACGACATCGACTTTTAGATAACATACTCCTTAATACCTCGTTGTGTCTCCCCAACCACCTAAAGCTTCCAACTGGCCTGAATAACCCAAATATCGTTTTCACAAACATGAATATCCACACGTCGACGATATGTTTGCATCAGGCCGCTATATTCAAGGCCGATAAGAATGTACTCCCACCGACAGTCAGCGCAGAAAGTAAAGTTCGCTGTATCACGGCAGCGAATGAGATCGCGAGTATAATGAGAATGACGTCTCATCTGGATATATCTGCCGTATGTCATTCAGTTATTCATGGCCTATTGTCCTTTTCAGGTCTCTGAAAAACTTACATTTCAGAAATACTTACGAGGCCCCTAGATGAACCCTTTTGTCTCTTTCTGCTTGTATGTAGCGGCAAGAGTGTTTGTGCAGTACCTGAAGAGCCGCCCAGACGATTGTCAGACCGCAGACTCGTTAAGATTCCTCCTTGCGGCCATGAACGCTCTGAAGAAAAAGAACCCTTTAACAGAGTCGTTCTTGGTTCAGCTTGATGTCGATCTAGAGGCATTAGGAATGCGAATTCCGAAACTCAAGTCTGCGTTCCCGCGAAGCACGGACAGCGTAGGTGTTTATCTGATTTGAACCCCTCTTCCTTGAAGAAATAGCACTGGCTTACATGATTGAATAGCCGGCTCCGAAATCAAACGTCGCACACTACCAACCGAAATCTGATGGTACTAATCACCGAACCGGCGTAGAAGCTGTGTTTGATGAGGTGGGCTGTAACTTCATGACTTATGAGAAAACGGATGCCATCGATGCCTCGGAGCTAATCGAACCGGAACGTCGAAATCAAGGTAACAACAGCTCACAGGGTAACCAATTTGGGACACAGCAATGGTATTCTGGAGAGCGGCAAATACCGTCGCGTGAAAGAGTTATAGGTCCTGACGACGCGGTCAACGGCGTAATTATACCGCCCATGATATTTACCTCTTACGGAGAGGCCCAAGGGAGCGACGCAAACGATATGTCTGTATCGTCCAATCCAGACGCACAATCGAACCGACCGACACCAAACTCCAGCAGCAACGCCTCGGAGCAGAGACGCAGCGTGGCTAGCACAGGTGCGATGGCTCCTTCGAACGGTGCATCCTTCAACACGAGTCCCATCGGATCACAACAAAATCTGGGGGCTCAGGGAGCAGAGATGGATGCCTCCAGAGCGCCATTCTTTCCTGATCACGGTTTCGTCGGCATGACACCTGGTCGGGCGTTCGCCATCCCGGATACCCCCAGCAACGACTTCAGCATGTCAGCAGCGTGGGAAAACGGACAGGCTGGGATGACTCCACGAACCGCCGAAGCGATAATACAGGGGCTGAACATGTCCATGGACGGCGTCGAGATGAATTGGGATGCGGGGACGTAGAGCAGCCAGCTCCATCCACATGAACGAAAAAAACGACTTGTTTAAACCTGTCCTCTTGTTTTTATTTGATTTCAGATATATATACATGTTTATTTTGGGTCAGTCGGCTGGGCACATGGTATTAGAAGCGTGGGATGCATCTTAACGGATTTAGATGGGGTGGCGCAAAGGGGTATGTATGAACGAGCACGAGCTGGCAGGCTGGGAATGTATATGAATGAAGTATTTCTAAGCCCCGACCGACCATGGCGGCTGGGCAAGGGTCCTCGGCAACTGAGCCCCGAGGTTGTATAAGTAGGTATATTAACGCGCTAGCTCTATAGGGGGTCTTCATTATTTGCGTGGACTATAACTATGTCGATACTATAGTTATGTAGTTTTTATAGTTATCAAGGGCGGGAGGCTGGTGATGACACATAGCGATTTATTGATATCCACTCTCGACATGGTTTCGATTACTTGTTCAACATGACTAAATACCTAGCCAGGAAGAGAAAACACGAATGTTTCTGTTTCCTGGGGACCTACCTAGCAGAACGAGGTGTTGCAAGGAACTGCTGACGTGATGCTTTACCTTCCCTTCCCTTCCTCCACATAGTATTTACGCATGCAGGGGTAGCTTGCTTAGAAAGGCGGGGGTGGACGGACGGAAGTGAGGTGCTTTTCAGCTAAGCTAGGTATATACCGTGAGCAGTGTAAGTTAAGTACAGCTGCAGCATCGGATACGTATGGTGGTAGGAAATGCGGATTGGAATAATGGCTGCTATATGCAGATGTCGAGATGGTCCGATCGAATGCGATATATGTATGTAGGTGGGCAGTATTCTGCGAAGTGACCGAAGACGAAGATTGCAACAGATAGGTACGCACAGATGAGGCTCGATTATGTTGATCAAGTGGGACGAAATATATCTACGACATATATTTACCTGGGTACTCGGATAGGTATCGTGTGTATGTAGCACGTTTCACAGATGTGGTGACAAACGCCGCGGGGCAACAGCATCGATGAGCTGATAGGTAAGAGGCAACAATTCGCAGTACGAAGTAAGCTGCCATGTATATTCGAGTAGAACGCATGCATGTACGGAGTAGGTACCTATAACTTGGGGAATCGATATGTCGTCTGTCTCTGGCAACAATCACCACTACTACCATCATTCCTATCACTACCACCACTACTGGGAGCTATAACAACAGGGCAATAAGAGAAGACGGGGACAGAGACGGAAGAGCCCCGTGGCCACGATGTGACAATATGATGATGACGACGACGACAACCATCTCGCAGACTAAGCCTCTTTGTTTTCGTGTCCCAATTCGTGTCCCAGCACCCGTGGCCATCCACTCCCTCCCTCCGGTCGACTGGCACTAAGGACCAGGACCAGGACCAGGACTGGCGCTGGCTATGTTGTTTATGTTTGTGGCCTCGAGCCAACAACCTCCTTCACGCATGGCCGATATGGTTCCGATTTGACCCAAGCCTTCATATACCTGCCATGGCCGTTCTCTGCCCAATCTCCGACCGCGCGAGACAAGCCGCCGGGCCGCAACTGGCAACACACGTCCACACGTCCACAAGTCCACAATCGACGTCCTCGTCAACAATCACATCCACAACCACCACCAGACAACCGTGATTAGGGTTGCTGTCGCCTCGGCTTCTGTTCCGAGCTGAGCAATTTTGTCCTGTGTCTCGTTTTCCGCGTCTATTTCGCTATATAACCGACCCACCACCACCACCACTACCAACACCACCGCCCCTCGCCTACCTACTGAACCACCTTGGGTATCTACCTGCCTACCAATCAGTCGTGTTAGGTACCTACATACAATATCCCCCTCCCTGCCTCCATCATACCTCCTCCTCCTCCATCCCTTATTGTTTGGCAGGGCAGCATGCGACATGGGCTGGGTTAAGGTGCGCCGAAGCTGCGTCGGCCAGAAGCAAAATCGACCGTCGTGCCAGCAGCAGTGGGGGCAGCAGTAGGTAGACCGAGGTTTGACGGCGAGCAACAGCGCTTACGAGACTGTCTCGGCGACGAGAGAACGGCGAGGGCAATACCTAATCGGATGAACAAGTACTCGAAATCTACACGTTCCCATACATATACATATATGGACTTGCTGCATCTTAAGGTACTGGTCTAACATATCGCACCGCCATGGACCCGGCCTCGATCAAGTACTCATCCCCGGAAGGTAGCCACCGTCGGCTTTCCCGCGATGTCCATCACCAGACGAGCCAACCGCCGCCAACCCATGCTTTCCGTATCACAACTCTCTCGTCACATCCGAATCTCGATCTGACTGCTGTGGATACTCAAGACCACGCCTACCAGCTTCATCCACGTCCAAACCTTCTCTCCACCACGCCTGGTGCTCATCCCGACTTCGGCCGCGCCCATCATTCTTCACACGATGGCTTCGACCGTGATCACCCGCCACCGCCGCCGCCGTCGGCCCGCATCCATCGACGCTCGTCCAACCCCCAGTCGCAGCCTCCTCGTCCGCACCATACGTCACCAAGCTCTCTACCTCCCCACTCCGGACCGTCGAGTCAGCCCCAGTTCGGTCTCACAACTCCTAGCATCCCCACACCCCAGCCTAGTACTATACCCCAGATCAGTTCAAGGGAGGCTGTATTCGGCCCTCGGCCTAGACCGCCATCGGTCGTCACCATTCCCGAGCCGCCGGCCGAGCGACCACACGGCCAATTAGTGAACAGAATAGTGATCGATCCGCCCAACTTGGAGACTTGGCGTGATAAGCTGTTCCATGTTGATGACATGATTACTTTGACAAATGACGAGTGCGCTCTATCCAAGTCCTGAACTTATTCATAAGCATTGAAGGATGTAAAAGCTGACATACCCTCAGATTTGAGACCTATTTCCCCCATATTGATAATGTCTACTCACATCGGTCAACTCAGAAATACAAGCGCAAAAATTTCGGTGAGTCCTCTTTCGCCATTAGCTACCGCCTTTCGTCTTTTTACCCTCCTTCAATTCAATTGATGTTGAGATTCAAGGTGTTTTGAAGGTGCAAGATCCATATAGAGAGCTTATATCACCATTCTCTCACTTTATTTCACTTGTCTAGTAGACAAATCACTGATTTCCAAACACAGTTTCACACTACTGGGACTGTCGGATGAAAGGACGGCCGCCTGGTACTCCTAAGTCGGATGATCCTGCTAAGAAGAAGCGAAAACGGTCTGCGCGGGAACGTGATCTGTGTGATGTTAAAATCAAGATTACCGAACATTTTCCTGATGCAACATTCTCGGTGGATGGTAACATTAATATCCCTTCCACTAACAGCTTTCAATCACTGCACCAATTCCCAGATGGTGTGGTGCGACGTATCAGCAGTCAGATCACCACCAACAAGTACTGGACCATCCAGAGGGTGAACGGGAATGGAGGTAATGGTAAAGGGGATGGTGTTCCGGGCCCCCATAAACATACGCTGCAGAAAAGCGACGAGATCAAGAAGTCTACTGTGCAGAGATTCCTCGCTGCGCAGGAGAAAGAAGCCAGGAAAGGACAGGTGAGTTTCAATTGCGTGCTTTCACACACTGAGTCTCTATGTCAGAGGTAGAGGGGCTGCAATATGTTTTCCCTTGAACCACGCCTAAATATGGAAGGTCAATTAGGACCAGACTGTCCGAAAATTCCTTACACAGTCGTCTGGTTACTTCTATCACGAGCCCAGCAATCAAAATAAAGAGTCAATATTGAGGGCAAAGCAACTAATCACAAAGATAGAAGACGATACTGCAGAAGCGGCCATCTGGAAATGCTCTCGTAACAGCCAGGAAACACTCGAAAGAGTCGCTGCTAAAACTCTACGCAGCAAGTTTTTGGTACGCTCGCTCCTTGCCGTAGTGTGAATATCTGCTAATCTAGCCGCGTCGATAGCCCCTTCTCTCAACGGGTATGGATTGCTCTTGAAGCGAAGAACCTACCATATCAGTACTGCGAGACAGATCCCTTCCAGCGCCCAACTCATTTGCTCGAGGCGAATCCTAGGGGGTTAGTCCCGGCTATTCGCCAGGGCGACTGGGCTAGTGGAGAGAGTGCAATTATATTAGAATACGTGAGTGCGGTGATTTTGGCGTGTCGGGTATTTTGTCCATCATGGCTAACTTCAAAACTATATAGCTCGAAGACTACGACCGAGGGGTTCCTTTAATGCCTACAAACCCTAGACTCAAAGCAAACTGTAGATTATGGATTGACCATGTACGACTCCTCTGCCCTTGCTTGGTTCCCTTCAAGTTACTAATTGCATGTAGGTCAATACAAAGATAGTCCCAGCATTCTTCGCCTTGGTGAAGACGTCGGACATGCAAAGGCAGACTGAGTATATCGATAAGCTCCAGGGCGATATACTGGCATTGGTTCAAGCTGCCGATGAACAGGTAGGAACACGCATTCCATACAGGCCAGTCTTGACTTCATTCTGACATTTGTCGTATCTAGGGTCCTTACTTTCTGGGCGGTGACTTATGTCTTGTCGACATCCATCTCGCGCCTTTCGTCATCCGAATGTCGCGTATACTCCGCGAGTTCCGGAACTGGCAGGATCCTCTACCCGGCACGCGCTGGCGACAATGGTCTGATGCACTCGAGCAGAATCCTCATGTCCAGGCCACCACGAGCCTCGATGAACTTTATGTTGAGACAGTGGATCTGTTCATTGGATCATCGCGTTCGCAGCGGGGAGACTAGATAGCTAGCTGGCGCAGCTTGCATATGGGCCAATAGAACTCGGCTAACCACAACAAGCTCAACTCATCTGGCTTCGTGGCCCAATGGCAAGGCGTCTGACTACGATCAGAACTTGACACAAACAAGTTCACACGCGCGCAATCAGGAGATTCTGGGTTCGACCCCCAGCGAGGTCAATCTTTTGCTTGATTTTTTTTAGTAGAGATCTCCTAGATTGTATCTTGTCCAAGAAATCTTCAAGCATTGTCTAATAAGAGAGGTGTTTATTTTTACTATCCGTGGATTGGAATATTGTGCCTATTGAGATTATAGGTTAATGTAATGTATTTAATAAAATAGCGCAGCGGAGCAGAGTGGATAGATAAAAACTAAGAGAAGTCTTTTCCGGAGTTTAATGTAATATTATTTATATATTTAAACCAATATTCATACTATGCTATGGGCTCCTTCAGCGTTTTACGAAAATACGATGAAAGAAAGACGGAGACTTTAGATAGATAGGTAAGATATAAGAGAGCTAGATACCTCATCCTAGATTCACTTGGTTCGCTAGATATCTAGATGACTCGTCGATTAATTAATTTAATTGACATCCCTCCATACATGTATATATGTACACCTACACTTTATCTATCATCTAATAGCATAAATGAGCGAAAATGTAGGATGTATTAATCACATTGGTACGCCCGCGCATCTTACAATACCAAACACACTATATATTGCTCGTTGGTTGTAACTATTAGTCTCAAACGCGCAATGCCTTTCCTTTCATTTTACTTATTGACATACTTAATTACTTGATGATCGAGAAGAAAAGAAGAAGAAAATTCTACACACTGGGTAGGTAGTCACTTCGTCTCCATGTCATTCTATTCTTTCATTCATATATTCATCTGCCTATTTCTTTCGTCTAGAAGATAGCTAGCTACACTGAATCAAAGGGACATATGTTCGAGTGTCACATCAGCTCGATCCTGGCTTACCTGGATTTTAGATACACTAAGACATGTATACGTACAATTGCTCAATAGGTACCCAAATACAGCTTGGTTCTCAGTTTGTTTGAAATTTGTATATAAACTATTCTAGGGAGCCTGTCCCTTTCAAAGGGACTAGTACATGAGTATTAAATATGGCCAAACTATACTATGCTTCAAGTATGGCACGCTACATGGGCTCCCATGAAGATGGAAATCTGTGCATCTGGCTTTGCGGGAAAAAAAGCAAATGAGCAATAGTAGGATAAAAACAGCCGATACAAAGACAGGTAGTAGACTGATTGTATGAACAAATGGAAGAGGGAAGTATCGAAACGCCCGTGTGCCTCCTAGATATGTGACCTGAAACTCCATGGTTCTCCAGGTATCATAGTAAAAACAAACCAGGTTCTTCCAGAACACAGAGAAATGCTAAAGGGTGATAATATGAGAGGAAAACCAAAAATAAGCAAGAGCTAAGAGAAATGCCCCTTACGCCCTATTCAAGGGTCGTATCTGGAAATGAAACAGGATATGAGATCTCCCGAAAAAGGGAGAGTGAACATTCTGGTAGGGCGACCCAAATAGACGCCAGAACGACCTTGTGAATGCAAAATGAATGAGATGCCTCGACCCTATGAAAATGCTCGGAATGTCTCAACGTATATGCATGAACCGCTATGTTAAGACAGCAACACCGAAGGGAAGCTAAACAGGAAACGGGGTGTCGGAAGCGACAGTCCGTGACAAGAATAATAGAGAAGTCGCTCATGTGTCGAAGTCCATGTACTCATCTTCTTCCTTGAAATTTGATGTGACTGGACCACTACCATCCTCATCTTGTTCCCAAAAGACGTTATCGTCCATATCATGTGCCAAGTCCTCAGGGCTCACTGAAACCCCTGTGGGTTCAGTCCCATCGAGAGCATCTCCCTTGTAGTCAGTGTGGTTAGGTACCCGGAGACCAGAGCCTGCATACCGACTGTAGGAAAAGGTGTGAGGCTCGTTCTTGTCCCACGCCTCATTCAGTTCAGTTTGCATCCGCTTCTCATCGTCTGAAATTGAGAATGGGACTCTACCACCTAATTCCACGATGGTGTTGATAAGTTCCTCTTGCTGTTGAAGCTTGAGGTGTAGCATCCACATCAGGTCTCTTGTCCAACTTACGGAGCCGTTGAGTATGTCTCCCTTGTTGGGACCTTTGTCTTTATCCTCAAGTGGCAGACCCGTTGTGATATTGCCAGCGCCCGTGGCTCGCTTAGCACCAGGGCCTGCTAATCCCGACGTCGCCTGTCCTGGGTTACTGATTCCCGCCAGGTTTGGTGATATTGGTGTCCCACTTTGGATCATCTTACGGACCTTTTCGTCGTCAAGTCTGTGAGTGGGGACTAACTTGCTAAGGTCTTGTATCCTTTCGTTGATATTGTCTCGGCGTCTACGCTCAACAAGATTGTGAGATTCGCGGCGCCTCTTTCTCTTCATTTCTTGCGACGAGACAGCACTAGGATTATTCAGTTTAGCAGGCATGGATGTGCCCCCTTTTAGCAAGACGTCAGAAATTTGAGTGTTTTGCATCCCGTGTTGCAACGGAGAGGGGAATCCAGAACCGCCAAAAGATGACAAGCTATTTGGAGTATGAATCCATTGTGCTGATGGAGACTTCTCATGGTGACCTCCTGGTGTCCGGATGGGTTGGGCGCCAAAGCTACCCGACTCGCGGCCATTCATTGTCAGAGCCGACATAGCAGCAGCAGTCTTGTTAGTCAGTGGACTCCTAGTGTTTGAAGCCTTGCGCTGCATGCCCTGGGCCATGTGAGCATGAGCTTTGGTGTTTAGGTAGTTAGGGTCGCCACCATCATGGTTCATGTCGCCATTCGCCAAGGGCGAGCCAGAATATGAAACTGGGGACTGGAGAGAGTTTCCAAAAGACTGAGGATGTTGAATTTGCCGGAATTGTTGCCCAAAGCTGTGCACAAATGGGCTTTGTATAGGGTCACCGTCTGGAGTATGGGAGTATCCGTTGATATGCGATTGATCCATTTGCAAACCCTGGTTATTAGGTTGCGGTGTATACATGAAGCCCATGCTCATGTCATTCCCACCTCCGAAATCTGGGCTTTGGTTATGTATATTTGACTGGTTGGGCATGCGATCGACTGGGCTGGCGAGGGTATCTAGGAGCTCGTCGTCGTTGAAGAACCCACCGGAAGTGCTGTTGTTGCCATTGAAATTATTCGAATATGAAGCGCCGTAAGCCCCGGAGGACAAGTCATTTGGGTCAACACTCCCTCCATTGTTCTGGCCACCACCGAAGTGGCTAAAGGCGTGCTGAGCCATCGTATCGTGTGTGTGACCGAAGTTGGTTGCAAGATATGTCATACCGCAATGACGACGCAGAAAATACTATGTGTCTGGTCACACCAAGAGCCGATGCTATGGATATCCAACCGAGTCAGCCCCACACCCCCGAAGTCTTGGAGAGGCAGCAGTAGATTGCAGCTGTGAACGTGGTGAAATGAAGGGACGGTCGAGTACTTACTGATAATAATGCTATTATATGCCGAGATGCTTGAGAATAGGAGTTGACGGTGCTGCTATGCCATGTAGCTCCGGAAAAATCGTTGCGAAAAGAGTGCAGACAAGACAGGGTGATTTTGTGGATAGTGTAGGTAGTGCGGAGGGGTTGTCAAGGTGTCACTTATTGGTCTCTTAGGTGGGGAGCGTTACAAAAAAAAGTAAGGCTCCGAGGGCAAATTGAAACACCCTTTTGTTATCCCACGTTGCTCAATTGACGTAGGTTGCCGAGCCGGAGAACCAGTGCTTGGTTGGCGACGGCTGTGGACAGGACTCGGACAGTGGGGTTGTGTGGTGGTTTAGGGGAGTTTGACTTTGAAGTATGACAGATGTACGGAAAGAAACAAGGTTGTCTCAGTCGACGAGACCGCTATGTTTTCATAAGGAGAACAAGACGGTAAAGGGGACGGTAGGAGTCAGGTCTACGATGGGGGGTGAGATGCGATGACGGTGGCCTAAGAAATGCGACCGGATTCAACTGGTCCCGTTGGTGCGCTTCTTAGGTGAGAAAAAGCGACAAGGGCAGTGGGAATAAAAAGAAGCTGGGAAGGCCGGCTGTGATGGGGTTCGGGCTTACTTTGTCGTACCCGAGCAGAAGACCTCGATTATGATCTTATTGATCTTGACCAACGGGCCGAGTCAAAGGTGGACAGATTGGGCGATGAAAGAGCAGAGGGAAAGAGGGTAACCTCGGGGTATGTAGCGGTTGCGATGTACCTGGGCGAGCGAATATACGAAGTTGCGCTTTATCGGCTGTCCAAGCCTCTCTCGTGCCTTTCAGAGGAGTAGGGAAAGGCGGAGGTGGAAGTGGAGAAGTAGGAGACAGGGACAGGCTAGGACAGGCAGAGACGTAGTCGAGGGTTGCGTCCAGCTGTCAGGCAAGGCAATAATAATCCAGGACGATAGGCAGGTTGGTGGCTTTCGGTGGAGGCCAAGTTACTCGTTGGCAGGAAACTTTGGCGAAGCTGAACTGATTTAGCGAGAGCAGCTTGCAGCCTGAGCTACATCCGACTAAGTCAATAGGTACAGTGGCGTCAGTATGTATATGTTGAGTATATGTAGGCCGGACTAAGTAAGAAGTAGGCTACCGGAGCTGCTAGTCTTCCCGATGCCTTGGCTCCCTGGCCAGCTTCTGCCCAAAATGGAATAAAACACAGGCGTGAATCGTTGATGTGCGGCGGCACAGCCCTGCACAGTATCCCGTACGAGGAAGAGGAAGAGGAAGCCTGAGTCGGTGCTACAAGCAAGCACTACTGGATACTGGAGAGGGCGGTCCGAGGGAACCTGGTGTAGGTAGTTGTTTGTGGAAGACTCGGGGCTGGTCAGCTAATTCGGCCGGAGCCTAGGTAGGATCTGAACGATCAGGTAGATCCCTTGCAGAGACAGTAGTAGCAAGGGTGTGTATGTCGAGCTGCGATCTCGGAAGTCGAGGCAGCTCAGCGAGTTGCTGTACAGGTCCCTGAAGTTACGGTGTAGGGATATGGATATATACTCATAGGCAGGCGTGTAAATACCGGCTGCGAAGCTTCGGTGCCTGGGGTGTTTTTCTAGCCAAGGAGACAGGCAGTTTTGATGGATGATAGCTCAATATTATACGGTCCCGCCGTGGATGATGTAGATGCAAAACGCAAAACGCAAATGCGCTATCAAGCAGTTTGTGTGGTGGATGTGGGAGCAAGAAAGTCCGGTAGAGAAGCAGAAAGAAGTGGTTGCAGTAGTGTGCAGGATGATACTGTAGGTATTGTAGGTACCTTAGTAGCGAGGGTAGGTAGCGCTAAAGGCCAGTGGTTAGTGGCAAGTTACAGCGGTGTTGTGCGGTGAAGAGTGGTGAAAGAGTGGTAGGTAGGTAGGTAGGTACCCATACAGTAAGTATACCTGAGTAAGTACGTACCCTTCTTTAATTAGATATCTGGCACGTTAGATATCTACTTGACTAAGTGCCCAGGTGGATGACTGAGCAAGTCGAGTTTCCACCTCTTCAGTCAATGAGTAAGTTCGTTCCAGTTTCGACGAGGCCAGCTCCTCACTCCGCTCCAGTATCCGATCGGGTAATCGGCGTTGGCTGGAAAGATGTGCTCCACCTCCACACGCAGTACCTACTACTTCTAGGCCCAGATGCTATCCAGCAGTTACTTCAAGTTCGGTGACAATGTGCGATACCGCCAAGAGCTTCTTCGCTCGTCAACAAATCTCAGACACAGGTAAACGAGCGGCCTTATTGTTCCAAAGTAATCTTGAATCGTGTCGCGAGTTTCGAGTTGCGAATGTTGTCCTAAGCGCTGCCTCTGGTCTGATTATCTTGTTGGTCGCTTGCTCGGTTCGCCTGCAAAGGGAACTTGTTAGATGAGCTGCGGTAGCTAGATCTGGTCTCGAAAGGAGTCAGTATGGTGCTAGGCCTATAGTTATGTATGTGTTTATGCTCGTGGATATCCATCAACTCACACGTTGGTTCTACTTTCGTTAAGCAGATAGCTGTAGTATGTGGTTGCTTACAAGTATTATATAAGTGAATCGAATGTTCAGTTCAACGGGGTAGATCAAGTCTCTCACAGACCACCCAAAAGTATAGGGAACAGAGATAACGCCGAGAGAGCGAGTATCTTTCGAAAGAGGTCTTTCATCTCTTACTAGACGGAACTATCCAGGGGCCGCAGTGGATTTTATACTCTCTACCTAGTCTACCTACCTTCTACCTATGTTCTTCATCAAGCACACCCGCTCGCAGGTATTACCACCTACACTCTGGCCCACTATAAACACTTGTGTTCCCACTTCAGGTGTCTCTTCCAAGTTGTTTGTAAATCAGAGCGAGCGTGTGCGTCTCCTGACTCTTGACACCTTGACGGTAGAGAGCCCATGAATGGGAGGTGGTGTGGTGTGTAGACCGTCTTGATGGTGTGTAGGGAGGGGCAGCGAGGAGAGAAACACGATCGTCTTTCTACCAGGTTTTCTAATACCTTATTTGGATGTTAACCACAACAGACTGCTCTATCTTATCATCAATATCCCGCACCGAGGTGGGTTCCAGGGGCTGTGAGGGAGGGCAAGCTTAAGGCTCGTGACACTATTCAAGTCAGCCAACCCTCATTGGGTAAGCCACGATGCCACCCTCTGTGGATTAGCCTGCGCAACTAACTACCATGGGAATGCTAGATGGAGCATGGTATTTAGAAACTGCCCGAAATGCCCGGCTCACCCCGTTCAGGATGTAGATGTTGAAGAACGACCAGGATGAACCTCCGTCTGACTCACTGCCATAGCCCTCGACGGGGCGACAGCAGCGCGCGTTAGGAGCTGCCTATAACTTGTGCAAGTTATAAGTTGCACTTGTTGGCACTGGCTAGCTTCCAACGGCAGAAACACAGCAGCAGCGATCGCTTGTGCAAGGCACCCGCTGCTGGTCCTGGCACCATGCATCAGCTTTTGTATATCGCCACAACAACATGGGCACTTCGAGAAGCAGGAACCAGGAGAGAATTCGTAAGGTATGGAGACAAGGCCAGTTCCGTACTTACTGTAAGTGGCCTCATGCTGACATACAGTATATACGATATTTACCATGAATAGCCTACCTACTCTCGCTACTGTATGTGTATGTATTACTGCACCAGTAGGCATTCCACCCTCGGCAACCCTAGTGCCTGGGCTCTTACATAGTATACTCGGCAGTATCTCGTTCTGCCTAGCTACATGCCTATCTGGATCTCCATCCACCTTGCCCTACTCTCTCGGCTTAGGCTTGATACACATTGCACAGCTCTCGACCGGTTTGCTTTCTCGTTGTACTTGCATTTAGCCCCGCGATCACTTGCGGCCGCTTTGAAGTGAAACGTCGCATGGGCTAGTCCTGACAAGAACAGGACGACCGTAGGCTAAACTGGGCTAGGTTAGATAGGAAGACTAGGAAGTTCAACGACATACCTACCTAATTAATGTACCATAATGTACATGAATGGGTCTACTATTATGCGGGGCGCCATCTGGGGGAGGGGTAGATACAGATCTTGTTGATATCGACGACATACAAGCCTGCTCCTATATCCAGTACAGCCAGGCGAGCTCGCCAGGCAATCAACACCACTCCTATAGTAGCCTATCTGCGGCTATATTGGAGAACTAAATAAAAGTGCCAAGATACGTAGGTAAACAGGTAGGTTTCTAGGCATTATCTACCCTCCACCATTTCTGTCAGGTCGAGAGGGTAGGTAGGCATCTACACTTGATACCTAGTCTCGAGGAATAGAGGGGTAAAATAGTATCGACTGTAGGTAGGTAGGTAGGCAGGCAGATAGGCGAAGTGTGGCTCGGGCACTACTCGGGTTAGCAGACGGCGCGCGGATCAGCCTGCAAGACACAGTCACAACGGCTGCGTCCGTGATGGCTCGATGTAACACGACAGGGCTCGTCTTGGTGGACAAGTGCAGCTGCAAAACCGTGGGGTTGTGTGTTTGCCGCTTGCCGACAGTGATCGCCCAACCCTCGATCGTCTCCTTGAGAGCTCTGTTGAGAGCTTTCAAGCTTGCCTTTGTGGAACCCCTCTCGCCCCTGTAACCCCAACTCACATGTCCCGCTAGCCAATCGCCGGATCGATCCCGTGGCAGGGAGGGCTGTCCTACCTGTAGATATTCAAGATTTTCTATCGCTGATCCGTTCCGTCGACGGCCGTTCCTCGCGGCACGACCCGTTATCTGAGATTCTGTGGCGAATACTGTATGTGCAGTTGATATCAAGCGGGAAACAAGGTCTGTCTGTGTACGACAATCAAGAACTCAGATGAAGCCATGGTATGTCTAATCTTGTGGGATAGGTAAGTATGTGGTTGGCAGCTACCCATTTTTCTTTATCCTACCTCAGATGCACCAACAGGAAATGTGAGGGTGTTGTCTTCTCGTCCTCTATCTGGATAGACACGCCGGCAATCAGAGGGTCCTAAGTGGTGGTGCTACCGCGCTCCCCGCCGTGCATGATGCACGTACCTTGCTATTACATCTGCAGAGCATCCTTATACTAGCCTCAAATACCCAAAGTAGGTAGGTGAAGCTGTTGACACAACCCTCTTCACCTTGGACTAATCGCAGTTGGGGTCGACGGCCGCTTGGCCCTTAAGATCAGATCGCTAATTCCGCGAATCAAGGAACAGCCGGCATCGGATGCGTGGGCTTGCTTCTCCTTCAAATTAAGGAACAGGGTCGATAAGGGTGCCAAAGATGCTTGCGTACACTGCAGCTACAACCAAGGAAGCAGGACTGCCGTCTCCAGGCAGATAGACAAGACATGGCCTGCAAATGCCATAGGCATTTTCCATGCAGAGTTTCATAACTGTGTGGATGGCTGCGTATCTACCTACATAGCAAGTACCTACTGTATAGGTTAGGTAGGTATGCTATTGCGGTGAAACTAGCGTACTCGAATAATGGCATATGACCGCGTGTTCACCAGGTCTCGTCAGAGGGCGTGGAGGAACAAGAGGCGGATGCAGTCGACTGTTCGCCGCTGAGCAACGATTCCAGTAGGCAGCTTAGTAAGAAAGAATAGCCTCTATACGAAAGACATGAAAGCCTCATAAGCACAACACCCGTTCTGAACATTCTGGACACGGGTTTGAGTAGGTAGGTAGGTATTCTTCAGTAGGTTGGCAGGTCCCAGCGAAACAATGCAGCCACATGCCTTGCCGCGGAGCCAATCAACAAGACGGAAGGGGGCACTGACCACACATCCGGCGTGGATCGGCGTGGCTTGTCGATAGCATGATAACATGATAACAGATAGCCAGGCAGCCAAGATCGAGCAATGCCAAAGACTCCCCCAGCCAGCCAATGGCCGATCGCGAGCACCCACTTTTCCCATCATGGCCACACCACCCAGAGCCACCCTACGCGGCTTCACGACAACGTCCTCCATCACCGCTACAACTCTGCTCTTTGCCATCTCCCGCGTCCAACACCCAGAGCGAGGTCATTCGGCACACATGACTACACCACCCAACGAACGCCGTCAGATACTAGAGCTTGGCCCCAAGAGTGCTTCTCCCGTCGAATCCGCCGTACCACACCGAAACCCACTCTGCTGTGCTCCGCGTCGCGCATTGCCCTCTTGTCAACCACCTTGATACCTACCTACTCATTAATACGCACCTTTCTCGACACCATCCATCCGTCCGCCCCCTCCCCCGCCCACAATGGCTTCTGCCTCTTTCCGGGAGTCGATGAACTCTCTGGGATGGTCGCGCCGAGAGCCCGATTACTCCGTCAATACCTCCTCCCAGACCGGCCTGCTGTCGTCCATCAAATCGCTGAATCCCTTTGGAGACCGCGGCTATGTACAATTACCCACGACCGAGGGTGCCGGTGCGCCCCTGCCGGCAAGCAACCGTCGCGAAGAAGAAGAAGGCTGGTTTGTCCGTGAGTCACTCTAGAGTCGTCTACGTCATCGAGCATTGCTATACCCTCCAAGCGTCGCGTAAAGAGGTGTGCCTGGTCGATGTGCATGCGCAAATACCGCGCGCCATGTTTCACTGATGCGCATGGCGCAAGACCCACCAGAGCTTCGAACAAGCTGACCAAACATCTCCGATTCTTATCTAGTGAGTCGTTGGGACCGGCTACTTATTTTCGGCGCTTGTAATCTGGGCGCCCTCGCCTGCTTCGTGCTCTGCTTCGCCCTTTGGCCCATCCTTATGGCCAAGCCGCGCAAATTCGTAATCCTGTAAGGCTTAGTTTTTCCAATCTCCCTCCGTCGACTATCATGCTCGATTTCCCGCACGTCTACTATCAAACTATCAACTTTCGAGCTAGCATCGAGACATGGTGCACATGTGCAGGTTACCATCTTTGTAGAGGTCATGTGAACTGGCGCCCTTAGTTAAGTTCACTTAGCTCTTTGAGACCTCACCCGACGCGACCTACCATTCATGACATCATTTTTTTTGTGCCTGCCAATTCTCCGTTGATACAATCATGTTGGTCACGCCAGCTTGCTAACGACTGTACACCTCTATAGTTGGACTTTCGGCTCGCTCCTTTTCATATCCTCATTCGGAGCTGTAATGGGACCTAGACCATATCTACAACATCTAACATCAGGCCCTCGTCTTCCCTTTACTGCTGCCTACTTTGGATCTATTGCACTTACTATATATTTCTCGGTTGGCGTAAGTACCGGTGTATCATGCTTAGGGCGTCACGGTCGCTAACGATCCCAGCTTCAAAACACGATCTTAACCCTAATATCCGCACTCGTACAGATTGCATGCCTTTTATGGTATCTTATCAGTTACTTCCCTATGGGCTCTAGTGGTCTTCGGCTGGCTACCACGTTCGGTGCTAGAAGAGCCGCAGCGTGGATGACTGGTTAGAACTTGTATATGATTGTAGTACAAATGTGTAGCAGTATGGGCTTCGGAGAGCATTGAAGCATGTTTTCTTCGCGCCAGGCTTTGGGGTTTTTTTTTGCATTTAGAAGCAAGCGTCTACATATGTACGGAGAGGTACGATTGCATAATGCGACAACTTTTGTGTCGCTGTCTTAATAACTTCCCGTTCGACGAAATCAAGTCACAAGTGCTCAACTACGAAGTATTATAGTGCTCTAATAGTGTACAAAACTATAGCTTTTGAATGTCCGCATCGGCAAGTGCTACGGTAGAAACAGTCGAGGTTTCATGTTCCAGGTTTCAAATACGCATCTATTATATTACATGGAAATGCGACTTAAAGCGTAGCTTTCGACTGTCCATTTGGGGAGAGTACCAATCCCTTAGAGCATATCTCGTCAAATGGAGCCGCCTAACTGGTAGCTACCTATTCACGAGTGAATATGCGGCCCTGGAGAACCACATCCGATGATACTATCCCGAAAGAATAAGCTTCACTTTGGAAATTATTTTGAAGTTCCTGTATTTATTCATTCCTTGCTTCCACAGTGGCGTGAATATGTGTTCTACACGTTATACCTACGTGCCCATATATGTAGATCTTACATATGGTAGCTTATTCTCCAGGTGCTAGGGCTGATGTTGTTGTCTAGACGGCCTTTTGCTATTACCCGTCTCATATGATGTCGTAATCGATACCCCCCAGAACTCTGCAGCCCAGCCGGGAAAAAGCGTGCTTTGCAGCCAGACAGTAGCTTGAGCTCTTGATCCCTGGCTGGGTGAACGAGCTACGTTTTCTTTTTTCTTTTTTTCTTTTCATCCGCCGCCCCCTTCTAGAATACAGATTTTGGTTTTACCAGGTGATGATAAGGTGTCATTCTTTTATACTATGTTCTAAATTTGGAAGCATTGATTTTGTTCTCGTCGGGATCGTCGGCAGGTACGAGTATCGATGGAACGGCGGCATAAATAAGCCTGGGAAGACCGAAAATAGATGTGCAGTCGTATTGTTGGAAGATGTCAGTTAATGTCCATCGGGTACATGTATAACCGTCTCGCTTTACTTAGGTCTCCCTTGCTCTTTCACATACTAAATAAATAGACAAAAAAAAGTTGTTACACACAGTACAGGAATGGCTTGGCTGTCTACATGGGCACGCACTAAATTAGGAATCGCCTGGGCACTGTTACCAGGACTGACGCGGTCGCTACACAGCTGTCCCGAGGCAAGACATAGAACAAGACACAGAAACCTCTAACGGGTACTTACACCACGGACAAACCTACAGCGGCCGCTTGCCCAAAGTAAGTTTATACAGTGCAGTAAATATGCAATACGAAACCAAACCGAGTTGGTGATGCTGGGAATATTCATGGCTGGAATACTCGCCTTCATCCTACCGGGTATTCGCAATTTGCGGTGATGATGCGGAACGCGCGCACCTTTGAGTATCGGCACACATTGTTTAGGTTTCATCTACCAGGCCCTCGACCTATGTAAGTATATTGGTTAGCGTTACACCGCTGAATACCTGCACCTACAGTATACATACGTCCACATTACTATGTACACATTGGGGGATACACATTACGAGGTAATTCCCGGTGACCCGTCCGTGTATCCGAAGTCGATAGTACAAGTGTAGGTGGTTGGCTTATGAGGGAGCACAAGGAAGCTGCGATGCCGCGGCTAATTTTATCAGCGCTGCCTGTTGCTCGCTCGCCCACGTTACGGTCGCAAGCTCATCCAACCACGCCATATATTTGGGTGGTCGGTGATTTGCAGCAACTGGCAAACATTGGAATACCCAAACCCCCCTCCCCCCAAAAGGTATGAAGGTACGGTAGGTAGGTAAATTGCGCTGTATATCTTATCTCTGTATCTCTGGATGGATTGGCGAATTCGGAAGGACTCGGGAATCTTGTAACACGATTCAGAGCCCCGCCCCGCCCCATCAAAGAAACCTGAGCTTTACATAGTAGGTAGATGTTATGGCCCAGACAGAGGGCCATGGTCATGGTAACCGCTGGTACCTGGGAATCTAGATTCAGAAAAATGGCATGTGAGTCAAGATGGTTCAACCAGAAATAGGTGTGTCGACCTAGTATGTGTTGAACGAGTTTTGCGATTAAAGAAAAAGGTGAAGAGACTCGGCCTTGTCCTGTCATGTATGTCCTCCGGTCTTTGAGCGGGCCATACCGAACATCAGTCAGGGTCCTGGGCCTTCGGCACCAAAAGCCTCCAATGGGAGCACGCAGATTGCATTACCACCTAAACCTCGTTTTCTTTACAATGCTCAGGTAGGAAGGTAAAGTAAGTAAGTACCTACATACTACCACTCGAAGTAATACCTCTAACAGACTCTAAGTAATACCGCACCAAATTTAGTTCAAGGCCAGTGCAGGCGCCTGCTGACATGACTAAAGCACTAGGTAGAAAGCATCACAGAAGTAAACTGGACGGGGTCACCACCATCGACAAGAGAGTCTATCACTGAAGGCTGGACCAGGGCGACGAGACCGAACGAGACATGTGAGGTAGAGTAGCAAATACCTACCTACAGAAATAGCTGATCGGGGGAGATAATAATATATTTTACATAGCTGGAGTACTGATATTGTCAAAGTGCCGACTCGACAACATCTGGAACTCCATGTAAGTACCTACTTAAACATAGGTATGAAAAAAGAAAAGGCCCCAATGCCTAGAGAGAGTGAGAGAGGGAGGCAAAACCTACTGCGCTTCTTGACTCACTCTCCTTCCATCCTATGTTTATTATCTTTTTTGTTTGGGGTTGTTGTACAATTGCTATTTGTTTTACATGCTTCACCATTGGCCAAAGTGTGGAATAGGTGAATGGACAGGAAGAGGAGAGAGGGGGAAACCCACGCGAAGCACACGCCTTGCCTACCCATGCACGCACGCACTAGCGTATACAAAGCCCTCGTCGTGCACCCTTTTGAATTATTTTTTTTTTAATTGGAGTAAAAAAAATCATAATGCCTACCTAGGTACTAACCTCGACTCGTCTCGCGGCTTTGGCATAAAGCAAAAACGTACCAGGATTTGCCCTGCCTTTCACGGAGTACGGCTTCTTGTACTGGCCTCGGTAGATGTGCCCATAAATAGTGTACTGACTGTATGTGCCTGGGAACTTTTATTATCCGCCTACCTATTGCAGCCATGCGACCGTAACCCCAACAGATTTATGAAATTCTCTACGCATCAAGCGCTTTAGCATAGTTAGCGCTAGGTAGGTAAATCAAGTTTTCAACCTGCCTGTTAGAAGGAAGAGAGAAGTTGAACGACTGACAGCTCGAGTTTCTGCCCGCCGGCCGTCCTATACGCAGCACCGGTATGCCTGAATATTATATAGGTACCTACCTACATACATAGTACATATAGGCGTGGTAGGGGCACCTAACCTACCAGCCTGCCCGCTGAACGGAAATCAACCAGCTAGGTACGCTACCTTAGGTACTTAAGTGATAGGTGCCTGTGGGCACTTTAGATACCTAAGAGAGGGGGGAGTGCCATACCTAGCGATCGAGCCTACCATTCATCCAGGCACCTAACCTAGGCACTTACACCTACCTAACTCGGTACCTAAGCACCTCAGTAGGGCACCGGTTACACCACCACCACATCACCTTCTTCCTCGCCCACAAAGATTCCATCTCTCTTAAGGTATCCTCGCTTTATTGGGATCGAGTCTCATACCACACAATATCCTGCACCCTAATACCCGTCTGCCTCTCCTCTCCCACATCTTCTCTCGCTTGCTTCGCGTCAGGGCCTACTTCTATCCTGCGTGTCTCTTTACCCGCCCAAGGCACGTCCTCCGCCCTCCTCAGCAGGCAGAGAGATTCGAGATCCTTATCCTACATATTTCTCAACCTTCTCCGTGCCTGTTGCGGAAATATATCACTCTCCCCAGTAGCTCGTTCCGATTATTCCCTCCATTCGGACGGTGCTCAACGGCGCTGCTCATTCATAGTTCAATATTCCGGTGTACCTGAGGTCTCCGCTTGACTCAACCCTCTTTTTTTTTCATTCCTAATTTTTTTTTTTTTTTTTTTTTTTTTTTTTTGCCTTGACAAACCTCAGGAACAAGGGAGATCGGACATCTACGGACCTCCTTGCCCTACACACGCTCTGTCTCAGGTTAGTCCAAGCATTCGGTTAGTCGTCGCCGCTGTTATCCTATTATAATGCCATTGTTGCGTTGCATGTATTGAATCCCCGTGGCCAACCATATCTATGCACTCATGACTTGCTCCTCCTGCTATCCTGGGTTAATTTACGGTTCGGCTCGGAATCTGTGCCTGCGTCTGGTTGGTCTGGCTCCGTTTCCCTTAGCACAGTCATCGTTTTTGCATGTACATGGCACTAGTTGTTGAACTTTCTCCTCTTTTATCTAATCTTTTTTTTTTGGGTAATTTTTTATTTTATTTTTTACTTATTCACTCTTCCGAGAGCCATCCTGCTATGCCCGCCTAACCTTCCACATCAGCATTGTCGCTTGTGACCTGACCGATCCTAGGATTTCTCAACCACGACAAGCCGTTTCACTGTCTACGTCCTAGATCGTGGTCTATCATCTGCGCCGGATCGAGCGCCCATCGTGCATCCGACTTTATATTTGACTTGCTGCTGTGGTGCACCTCCATTGCCTGGAAACCTGAGTTGCGCGCACCCCGCACTCCCACACACTCAACAATCGGGGTTTTCATTTCCTACCATAGGCAATCTCAATTACCACTAAAGAGCCTTCTTTTCCTTATTTATCATTTTGATCATCCCCTTGCCGCTGTTTGATGGTAATCGAGTGCTAGCATCAGCCAGTGCCGGCATTGATCAACTCATATTAGGGCTGTCACTCTTCGGCACCTTTCTACATCCCGGTACTTGACCCTATCTCCCACACACGGCCACATCCCCAATTAAACACCACTTTCCTCGGCCTCAATACGTTTTGACTTATACTTGGGGTGGTTTCGCCTCTGGTGCGTTGGTGGTAGCCGCCTGAGGGCTTCCTCGATTGAGGCACGCAGTAAGCCACAGCGGTTTCGCTGCGGTTCCATATCCATACCCGACAGCCTTTCTAGACTTCTTCATTGCATTACTAAAACCAGACGCAATGTCGACCTCGACTTTCTCTTACGCCCAAGCCGCAAAGGGCCAGCTACCTGCGCAATCGGTGACATCGCAGCAAAGTCCTAACCATAGTCAAACACCATCAGTTACTGGCAACCCGAGCCGCGACACCAACACGACGAACGCCAGTACCCGAGACCCATCTGTAGCTGTTTCAGCATCATCGCACGACATTGATTCTTCTCACAGTGTCCGCAGCACATCTGTGAAGCCCGACGACTCTCAACTGAATGGAACTGACATTACTCAAGATGACACCAATACCGTAACGTCTGTTGCAGAGTCTGTCGGCTCGGCAAAGGCAGGGGCAGATCAGTCATCTTTGGATGATGGTTTCAAGAGTACAGAAACACGAGGACGTCCAATAAGTACTGGCTCGGATGCTGGCGAACAGGATGAGGCCAAGAAAGGTAGGAAGCCCAAGAAGAGCAAGTCTACCGAGAAGGACATAGAAGCTGGAGAGGATGTGGAGAAGGCTGCCTTACCAGCCAAGGTAGAACTTTCCGAGGCGCCGTTACCAAGTATCAATATCTGGGTACAAAGACAACAAGAACAAGCCGCTAAGGCAAAGGCTGCCGATCAGTCGACCAGTTCTAGTATCAGTCCTGCGCAACCGAGCGTTGACTCCAAAACACGGTCATCCCAGGGTGAATCGGGAGAGGGATCCAAAGTTTCTACCAACGGAAAATTGGGTCCGAAAAGAGACGGCGAGTCGTCGCGCAACAATACTCACGGTCCCAAGAGAACAGCTCCGCGCGGCGCCAGAACACAAGAGAAGGAGTTGGATACCAACTTTGTTGCAAGCAACCCGGCTTCCTGGCCGACCCCAGAGACAGCCGCCGTAAATTTGAAGACCCAACCACAGGCTCAACCAGAAAAGCTGGAAAAGGAGGATAAAGAAGATACCAAGACGGTGAAGCCGAAACAGAAGAATGAATGGGTCAAGATGCAGAACTTCGTGCCCAGCGTTAAGTTCGAGACGCCTATTAATCGAGGTCCGCGTACTGGCGCTCGTACCGGAGCTCCTCGTGGTGGACGTGATGCTACTGGGAACCACCAGTCTGCAGTCAGCTCTAATGGTAGGACCTTACCAGCCTTTCTTATGTGTGCGATTTCTAACGTTTTATTAGACCGAGCACAGGAAGCCACCGCTGGTCCCCGTACTAGCTCAGGACCTAAACGTGCGCCAACTGAGAGTTCCGGGCAACGCGAGGGCCGAAAGAATAATTCACACGTGGAGCACTCAAAAATACAAAAGGAGTCAACATCGGTATGTCAATAAGCTATTAAATTCTATATTAAAAAGCCAGCTAATTCTCGCTCAGGATATCACGAGTCGTGATCAACACAAGCCTAGCCAGTCTGGATTTGTTAATGGCACAACTCAAGAGCAGTCAGGGCAAGCTCCCATGTCAAGTCAACAAGCAGGAGAAAATGTCAGAAATTCCGATTCCTCCAAGGATATTAGGACCCAAACTCATAAAGAACACCACCCCCAAAGCCAAAATGGTTCGAATCATCGAGGCAACGAGCGAGGAAGGGGTGCAGGTCGTGGCCGTGGTGGCTTTAGTCTGAACAATACCAATGGAATGTCTCAATACGCCCAACATCCCTATGCGGCCCAGCATCACACATACCAATTCCCATCTAGCAACCCCCGCCACGGTAGTCATTATAATGCAGGCTACCAGCCTGTCTCCTATTCATACTCGGCTCAATCTGGACCGGGTCAGCGCAAACCTACGAACGGAAATCGTAGACAAGGTAGTGGAAGGGTTCCAACCATGGCACCTATGAATATCCCCTACGATCCCACCATTTACCATGCTCCTAACGGTGGAATATTCCCATATGAGTCTGGAAATCTCCTGCAACTTGCTCAACAGCAAGTTGAATACTACTTTTCCGTCAACAACATTGTGAAGGATCTGTTTTTGCGGAGACATATGGACAGCCAAGGCTTTGTAGCCATCAGCGTCATTGCTTCGTTCAACCGCATGAAAGAATTGCTTGTTGACCTGAACATCCTTCGTCAGGCATGTATAGACTCTGTCCTACTCGAACTGGTTATGGGCAACGACGGTGTTGAACGGGTACGAAGTAAAGAAGGATGGGATAAGTGGGTTTTGAAAGACATGAGTGAAAGACATCCCTCAGCTCGCCACGAAGGCCCAGCTTCATGGCAGCCTTTCAGCAACGGGTTCCAGCATCCCATGATGTCCCCTCAATATCCGGTTGAGGCTCCTCCCATGTTCTCCCCTACGAGCGAACACGGGTTCGCACATTACCCGAATGGTAACTATGGGCTACCTATGAATATGGCTGCTGTGAATGGCTCCATGGCGTACACTCGCCCACAGGAGTCTCAGCTTTCTGCTACGGTCCCTGAATTCTCGCCATCCAATACCTCTACCTTCAACGGCTTCAAGCCTGCCTCAGTGAATGGCGGCGAGGACAAGAAAGCCGTAGCCCATGGGGAAGTGAATGGTATCTCCCCATCGCACGAGCAGCCTCATTCTTTGACCAATGGTACGATTCTTGGTCAACCACAGGCACTTGTTGACAACTCTCATCTTACCAATGGCGTTGGCGTTGCACATTGAATATAAGGGTATTGATTAGGCCCGAGCACATACCTATTTGTTCGGACCTCTTTTAGGTCTCGTATCACATTCTCCAATCAGATTCTACTTCCGAGGTGTGATGATCATTGACCCTGAACAGGGCGAAACAGCCCAAGCTCATTGGATTTTCATGCCAAATAGCTGAGTTCAAGACCTTAGTCAGCTTACATACGAAGTTGCTGCCCAGGGCATAGTACTATATCACGAAAGTTAATTAGTACCTTAACTTTTATTTCCTTCGCATTAAGACAACTCCCGGCCGTATAAAACAAATCACGTGCGCAGTTATACCCCTTTACGGTATTGGGACTCTTGGACGTAATTACTGATAGCCAGTCTTGACTTGGCCATTCGCACGGAACCTGCTCGAGTTCCGATTGGCAATGCAGGAAGAAACATTGTAGCTTGTAGAGCAAGCTATGCCTATACGTCCAGTCTGTAACTGGGTTATTACGATCGCCTTGCGGCATGGATGTGATGACACGGCATGAATGATGCATGACGACCGAAGCCGTACAGCACGACAGCTTCGCCCTTGCCCTTTTTACAATGCGCCTTGTCACACCAGCTGTCTTCCTTTCCTTTTCAGCCTTTTGAATTGACTTGTTTTTGGGCTGGGTTCTTTTCAGGAGGCTATCCTTCTTATGATGGGAAAGGGGTAAATCTGCGCAAGTCACATGACTAGGCATGTGCCGCGGTCATAACAATTTCACGAACATTTTCCCCCAGCGAACTTGGATGGTCACAAACCCAAGTCCGCTGTGGCACTCTTATCTGCCGGCTTGAAGTTGTCTGCAATTCGTCGTCTCTAGACAAAACCGGGTCTGGTATGAATTTTTCGCATTTGCATCTTTGCGCGGGTAGGGGGAACTTCCATGGATTCACTTAAAAGGCGCAATGGGTTAGGGGAAGCACTATTTAGACTTCGACGTCGGGAGGGGAAAAAAAAAAACAAAAGGCATGACCTACAACGTGTTTGTGGCTGATATCATTGTATGAGTAACTGGTCGTAACAAAATATAAAATTGTTGAAATAGTCAGCTTTATATTACCGCCTTGAGAAGTAACGGGTCAATTTTACTAGGCTGGATTTCCCAGCTGATCGGTCGCTTCTGTTTCGAAAAAGCAGGCTCTGCTATCCCGCGTTTAGATAAAGGTTGATTTTCAAGATTTATATCACAGTGGCTGGTTTCGATTGAATGGGTGCACACACGAGGACTTTTGTATACAGCTTGGATTTATATTTAATTATAATAGTTGCGGCTGTAACGAATGATATATATGTATTATAAATTTATTATAGGGGGTTTTCACCATAGACATCCATCTGATCTGAGGATATATACCTGTCTGCCTTTACTAGGAGAGAGCCTTGACTTGGACGATCTTTGCCACACTGACGGCTACCTACACAAATGATGTTGCACCGGGAATGAATATGGAGAGCCTTATCCCATTTTTGTATTCTGTTCGCACATCTGTTTATCTACATCCAGATAGATGAGCACTAGGTTACACTACCTACACCCTGACCGGGCGATTTCCGTCAGCTAACCTGGGCGCCAACGGCGTCCATGGTCACTCGGCACAGGAGAAGCTGTAAAAACGCGTACACATCTTGGAGCACAGAGCACCTGGGCAAGGCCGCGGGGATGAGGCCGGGAGGTGCGGGGGGCTATGCAGGTTTGAAGCTTCGGTACTGCTTGGGCCTGTGATGCTGTGCGCCTGCAAACGGCTCTGGTAGGGTTCACCGTGCTACTAGACTAGGATTACAGAGTGTACATACACGCGCAAGAATGCGCAGCGGTGAATAGAACCCGAGGGCTCCAGCGGATATACCGATGGAACCATCTATCTGGCTGGCTTAGACTGGACACACACAGCAAGCGTCGGAGGGTCGCATAAGAAAGGAGCCCCGAGGTGGTAGCTCAAGCTTGAAAAATTTCTGGATCTTTTTTTTTTTTAATGCTGCAAGTTATGGCTACCGTACATTTGACAGACACATGGCCTGCACAGTCTCGCCCGATTGTCAAGAGAGGGCGCGCGGAGACGGAAAAGGGGGAGAGGGGAGCTCGCGATTGGGCATGAAGAATACCTAGGTAGCATGTTTGTTTGTGCCGTTCCATGGTGCGAACTACCGTATTCGCGGCCGGTCGACCATGGACTAACCTACCTACATCGCTACCTATGTATGTATGTATGTAGCTTTGATGCCCAGCCATCAACCATGTTCCATGTTTGTCCAAGGTTTTCTTTTTGCCTCCTAGAGACAGAACAACCCACAGAAAATAGGAAGACGGCGTTGCGGTTCAATGTCCTGAAAAACGGACTAGGGCTCGCTAGGTAATACGGTATATACAACCAGTGCACAGTACTCTATCCCCATCTCGAAGCAAAAGACGTTGGGGATGAGTTATTAGACTAGGAATGCGCCGACGCCGAGGGCGGAATATTAAGTTGAGATACCCTGTGGACATTCTGAGCCGCATACGCCCGACAGTTAGGTAGGTAGCCAGGAAGAAAGAGATAGAGGCAGTGCCGTGCTATCCTAGATCTGATTCCTATGAGATGGCACTGCCACTGGAGGGAAAATCTGCCCTCGATCTGCCTACAGGTAGGTGCAGTAGGTTAGCAGGGCTAGGCAGGCTCTAGAGTGCTCTGGGTATTAGCGCTATTACGTCACCCAGTATAATTCCAGAATTCCAGGATCCAAGTGCCCTCACAGTGCCCTCTGACCCCTCTATTACCCTCTAGGAAGTACACGTAGGTACGTAGGTAGTCGCATCATATGGCGTACATATTAGGTACAGCTTCCTGATGACGTTGGGCAAATCGTTCGTCTCACCCAGCGCAGAAGCACCCACCACGGTACTTGGTCAGAACATTGGGTAGAACATTAAGTGGCCACTAGACGGTGCAGCCATAGGCGCCCTACAGGTGAGCGTTGGGCCCATCCACGTTGGCTAGGGATACACAGTAAGTACCTGCCCAAGTACCTGCCTCTGTAGATACTGTACCAAGGATAGGACTCGCAGAAGGAAGTTATTACCCCCCCGCACCCCTCTCTTCCCTCACCTACATTTTCATGGCCATCCCATTACTCGTACCTGGCCTAACACAAACTCAATCGACGACGTTCCAGTAGTACTGTTTATTTTGTTACCTGGCTGTTTTGTCCGAGTCAAGTCCATATTCTGGCCGTATTCTGGCACTCCCTTAGCAGCTGAAGCACTAGACCGAACGGTTCCGTCGTCATGTCGGCTTATGACCAATATGACGCCCCTCCGCGGGACCATCATCACCACCACCAATCTCGTCGCTACTATGACGATCGCCGCGAACGCGAGAGGGCAGAGCCGCGCGTCGTCGAAACACAGGAAACCTACTACAGGGTGAACCCAAATTCTCGCAACGCTCTGGTCCCTCGCGAGAACAGCGATCTGTCAGTCGAGGAGGTGAGGCGCGACTTCCCGCCCCCTGGCTATTCTAGAGATATCCGCCGCGCAAGGTCGGCCGAGCCTGCCCATGACGACTATTATCATGACCCGCGTCGCTCTTATGACAAGGTCTCGAGCCGTGGCAAGAAACCCGGCAGCATTTACTATGAGGAGGAGGAAAGGACGCGCAAGCGCGTTCTGAGCAAGCAGGAAAAGATCATTGCCGCCGTCGCCGGCGGTCTCATCGCCGCTGGTGCCAAGGAAGTCTGGGACCGCCGCGAAGCGAAACAGGAGGGCACCGATATTCATCGCAATATCGCGGCCTCGGCTGCTCTTGGCGCTGCCGGTGCCCTTGCTGGTTACCAAGGTGCCGATTTCTATAACAAGCATCAGAACAAGGAGGATAAAAAGTCGACCTATATGATTCACAAAGGCCGTGATGGTCGTATGGTTGAATACTACTCTGACGAAGACGAAGACCCTCGATCCCACAAGGGCAATAAATCTTTCCTCGAAAGTGCACTCTCCGCCGCGGGACTTGGTGGTGCCATTAAGGCACTCACCGGCGGCGACAATGATAGAGAGAGCCGCCCTGGTTCGAGAAGCCGTCGTGGCTCCCCTGACTCCCATCGCTCACGAGACAACCCGTCAGCCAGGATGCAAAAGGCGGCCAAGGCATCACTGATTGCTGGTGCTGCTGAAGCATTCCGTGTTGCTAAGGAGCCCGGTGGCTGGAAGGGTGAGAAGATGAAGCGTGTCATCACTGCGGCCGCCGGTGCTGCGACCATCGACGCCGCCCATGATCCGACCAAGGACAGCAAGCGGCACTTGGTTGAATCCGTCATCGGTGGTCTAGTGGGCAACAGAATGCTCAATGGCTCCCGAAAGGATATTGAAGAGGACCGTTCTACAGGAAGAAGTCGCAGTCGTTCCCGCGCCCGGTCGGGCAGCAGAGGCCATGGGCCCGGACTCGCAGCACTAGCGACAGCGGGTTTAGGCGCGCTCGGCGCAAAGAAACTAGTAGATCGTAGTCGATCTCGTTCTCGCGCTCGCAGCGATGATTCTTATGATACCCGGGATGATTCTCGAAGGAGGCGCAGCCGCAGCCGCAGCATTGTCGATGGCGCACGACGCAGCCTTGCCAAGATCGGACTGGGCAATGGACCAGATGACCGACGCGACGATCGCTCCTACGACAGCCACTCACCTCGAGGGGGTCGTCGCGATCGGTACTACGACGACGACGAAGATTATTACATGAGGGGAGGAAGGGGTCCAGAAGATGACTACTACGATGAACGCTCACGTGGGGGGCGCAGTCGGAGCCGGTCTCATTCACGAGGTAGGTCAAGTTCACTTTCAAGCAGCGATCTGGGAGATTCGGACACCGATAGAAAAACAACGAGCAAGATGCGGAGGAAACAAATCCTTACAGCCGGCCTAGCCAGTGTCGCCACCATTCACGCTGCCCATAGCGTATACCAAAGTGTGCAGGCAAGAAATGCGAGACACAAGGCAGTGCAGCAAGGCAAGCTGAGCCCGCAAGAGGCCAAGAAGCTTAAGTCGAAGGCCATAATGCAAGACGCGGCCTCAGTCGGCATTGCAGCATTGGGTATCAAGGGCGCCCTTTCCGAGGTCAAAGAAGCCCGAGAACAGTCGAAGTCGATAACCGAGTGGAAGGAAGAGAGAGAGAGGCGTCATCAAAAGCGTATCGAAAGGCTCAAGCGGGCGAATGATGACCACTACGGTAGATCTCGGGCTAATGGCTGGGCTACCTCTGCTACTCCGCAAGAACATCGCTATACTGATGCGCCGCGCTATGTAGATGCAAATCCCTACTCCGCTACTTTGCCAGCACCGCCCGTTGGCTACAATGGGCGGTGAGGCTGAGCTCGTTTCAATACTCAACTCTCCGTTAAACCGTAGATAGCATCTACATCTTGTGCCAGATTCTCATTCACACCACTGCTATAAGCTCAATTCTCCATACACACTGTACACATATACCTTGTGCGGCTTGTTGCAAATATACGACTTATGATAACGACACATTTTGCTTTTCTAATACGAGGAATCTATTACATGGAAAACAGTCTGGGTTAGCTGGGGGACGCGGTTTTGCCTTGTGTCTCTTAATCGAGGCAGTCCATGTGCCGTTATCTCTCAGATAGTTGCAAGATCGCTTCTTTTCATTTCTACAAAAAAATCTAAAGAACCTTTTCACTGATACTTTTTCAATTGTGACAGATGGCCACCGCCGCCACCGACACGATTAAAAAAAAAAAACCAGAAAGAGACCAGAAAGAGGGGGGGAAGAAGAGAAAAGAAACTTTCTGTGTCCCACGGGTTTTAGAAGTACCGCAGGCTCGGGTCCGTGAATCGCGAGCCACGTGTCTTAACGAGACTACGATATGCTATGCATGGTTGGAACTAATTAGGAAGCGGGACGCGGGAATAAGCGGTTGCTCGCTCATTGGGTCGCGCAGAGTACCTTTGTTTTCTGATACACGATGATGCGCCACAGGGAGGAGCATGGATGGCATTTTGTCCGTCCCTCCCTGGATACGTCACCCTGCGGGTTGATCGCCCGGGTAGTGAGTGAAGAGATGGGGGTTGGGGGAGTTGGGGTTTAGAGAAGCAGGGATTGATAATGAGACCAGACAAAACCATTCACACGATCTATCTATCTATTGTCTCTCTTTTTGTTTTGTTTTCCCCTCCTGGCCGGGCGTCTTGACATCTTATCTGATCAGTGAGGTCGTGGCTCGGGTTTCACAAGCTGGCTGGTCGGCGGGGCTGATGGACGGAGTGAAAGAGATCTTTTCATGGCTGTCTGACGTACTTCTATGATCAATGATCAATGAGTTCATGACTATATTTCCTTTTTTTTTAATTTTTTATTTGTCTTATAATTAGTCCAAAGTTGAGATGAGATGAGTTGAGTTGAGTTAAGCGGAGAAGTTCACGGCGAGCGGAGAGAGCATTTTGTTGTTGTTGTTGGGAAGGGATGGGATGGGATGGGTAGATAGGACAGACAGATTTAAGATATACCTCGAATTGAATAAAGTTGGATGCGTTGCGCCCTTGATTGATTGATATTTTGGATATTGTTCGAATAAGTAGATGGCATGGGTTCTCTTTTCTTGGCGAGAGAGATGAAACAGAGATAGCCGATTGCTGGGCATTCTTTTTTTTTCGATTTCGGTATCCTACGGTATTGCTTGGTTGGTATTTCTGTTTCTGAATGGAGATCCGGCCGTGTGGGATGATGAGGTCATCGTGCATGGCTGATTTCATGCCAGGTCTGACTAACGGGTTGAGCTGAGGACGTACGATTGTCGGACTCGGGACTTCGGTCTCAGCGCCTTTCGTCTGAACCCCTCTTCTTGTTCTAGGTAGTGTTGTAAGCAGGTCATCATTGCTAATTATGTGGTTTCCGGGGAGCGGTGTGCAATTCGATGCCGTGTCCTGCTCCATGCAGTACGTACATGCAGGTTATCTCGGTCGTTTATGAGAAGGCTTGTTATGACGCCTAGTATCGTGGATAACTTGCTACATGCACACATACTACCAAGTATCTCCCATCCAGAGAGAGAGGCTCGAGAGAGTAGGGCTATATTAACCTGTAAACTAGTTTAAACCTTCTACTTAGTAGATGGGCAAGCGCGCCGCAACGAGGTACACGTATGCTTGGCAGGGGTCAACTTTCTGAGTCGTTCCCTACAATAACGAGCAGGCGTGTAGTCATACTATTATCATCAATTATATATAATGATCTGTTGTGCTAAACTCTTCAAGTCGCGCGACTATTACTAGTTTAGGTATCGATACCATCATCGCGGGGTGGTAAAGATATTCTTCTTCACCTGAAACTCGCCCTAGGACCTGATGCTATTATTCTATAAAACCAATTCCGTGAGGCATCAGGAGTCTCACAAATAGTTTTTGTTCCCAATACTCCCTAATAATATATAGGGTTCACTCTCTCACTTCCACATACAGTAAACGTGCTGTCTCAATACTCGCGTGAATATTACAAAAGGCCAATTGCTCTACCTCTTTGCCAGCTAAACCGTGCCACCGCCTTGCTTCCAAGCTGAGGCCATAGCAAGCATCTTGGAGAGATCCTGCTTCTGCTCGTCGTCGGCAGGGAAGACATAATCGATGTACTCCTCGAAAGAATCGTCTTCGAGCCTGCGCCTGCGCTTGACCTTGTGTGGCATCTGCTTCTGCACCTTGTCCACGTCCTCCTCGGAGCCATGTGTACGCTCGAACGACAACCAGGCGTTGAGGAGAGATACCCGCTCCTCCTTGAGTTCCTTCTCTTTCATGCTCTTGTACGCACGGTCGAATACCTTGCGAGCACGTACCTTGGCCTCCTCGCTGACGGGCTGCTCCTCTGCGCCCTCTTCCTCGTCGTCCTCGGGGATGTTGATTTCAAAGTGCGCGTAGCTGATCCAGACCTTGACATGGTCGGTCTTCTCGAGCAGCCGCTCGTATAGGTCGCGTGTCTTATCGTACTCGCCCTCTTCTTCTTCGAAGTCGATGTAGGCCTTCCACAGCAGCTCGGGCATGTCTAGGACGGGCTGAGCAATGGCTAGTTCGAAGATGGCCCTCGTTCTCTCTAGATCATCTAAACCTCTCTCAAGTTCGGCGAATTTGATCCACGTCTGACAGTTGGCCGGGTTCCACTCTATGTGCTTTTCGTATAACGTCCTGCACCTCACGAACTCGAATAGCTTGAGCTCTAGCTCGACGTAGCCTTTGAAAAGCTTGTCTTTAGGACACATGCCGATGGCCTGACCGAGTGCCTTCCTTGCGGTCGTTAGTTCGCCCTGACGAATTTCAAACTGTGCCTTAAGCAACCATATTTTGGCAAACGTGAATTTCTTATGAGGTACCAGGTCCAGGCAAAGCTTATAGATTTGGCGCGCCCGAGCGATATCCTTAGCTTCCATTTCCTCCCATATTGCATAGAATATCCAAAGGTAGATGTATCGGCGCCAATGCCGCTTCTCCTGGGTCGGGGGGATCTGTGCCACCGCTCGCTCATACACATCTCTCACGCGGTCTAGATCGCCTGATGTTTCTTCGAGTCGGGCGTAGTCAAACCATATATCGTAGTTCTTCGGGTTCTCTTTGATTTGGTCCTCATAGATGCGCCTTCTCTTAGATAACACGACGTCTTCGACACCGTCTCTGTCGCCATATTGCTTCTCAAAAGTAGTATAGGCCTTATGTAGTCCCATAGACTTGGACCGTGGTAGGCGGTCGAGAGCGTATTTGTAGATGGCCCTCGCACGCTCGTACTCCTTTAACTTGGCTTCGAACCGAGCGTAGGCGATGAAAAGTCTCTCATCCACAAACTCGTCGCCAAGAGCCTCGACAGCAGCGCCATATACCTCGCGAACCATATCGCTTGTTCCAAACTCGTCTTCAAATTTGGCCCATTTGATCCAGTTGCGCGGCTCGGGGCGGACGATGGTAAAGCGCTCGAATATGGCACGGGCACGTTCATACTCGCCATAGCGTTTCTCGAGCTTGATGTAAGCACTCCACGCGGCCTCATCGGGCTCCCACTCCATCCATCTCTCGAAGACCTGTCGCGTGCCCGGGATATTTCCAAGCATTTCTTCCATGTATACGTACTTGTACCATAGCTTGTCGACTCTGGGCAAGACAGTAACGGCACGATCGAGCAGATTCCTCGCATGATTTATGTTCCTGTTCTTCATCTCGGCTTCAATATACCGGATCCATAGCACAACGGATGTGGCGTCGACGTCCAAGGCTCTCTCGAAGATGGAACGCGCGCGCTTGAATTCCTTCTGCTCGAGCTCCCATGCGGCATAGCGCATCCAGTTGTTCATATTAATCCTGTTGCGTCTGACATAGTCCTCAAACTCCTTGCGCTTGCGGCCCTGGAATTCGTGAAGCTCTTCGAGATCGGCGAAACGCTGCGTTGGAGCTTGGATGCCGGTTTCCTGGCGGTCGACTGCCTCTCTGAGAAGTTGCTCCGCTGAAATCTGTATAGGCGCAGCGGCCTTGTTCTTGACCCTCGGAGGGCCGCGAGAGGACTCCATCTTTGCGGTGTAATGAGAAGAAGTCAAGCGGGCGCGCGCGTTCGCGTCGGTTATGATGAATAAACTTGGATATAGACTGGCTTCAGCAATGTCCGACTTCTAATGGTAGCCTGTCAATAGTGTAGGTAAAATCGAGAGAATCAGAACGGGATTGAACGGCACGAGCGCGGTATCTGCGCAGGCGTCGAGTAATATCGTCAAATGAAATCGTCAAATAGCTTCATTAAGACAGAGGTAGGAAATCTTCTGGGATCTTCAAGCTATCGTACCTCTCTAGTTGGGTAACTGTTTTGACTGCAGTGCAGTTGAGCTATGTGGGTATATGCATCTATCAGATACCATCATACGAAGTAGTGGGCCAATGCTGCCAAGCCTGCCCTGAGCTTGTGTTGTCCCACTTTATTTTATCTCCCATTCGCATTTCCTCCTTGTCGCGCATAGCTTCTTCGCCACCTAATCAGTCATCCAATATCACCATTCCACAGTCACAGCTCATCCCTCAACGGCACAATGTCGACATTAGCGGATGAGCTTCTCCAAGACTTCGAGGACTCGGGGTCCGAAAATGGCGATGCTCAGAACGATGCCGGACTTCACCTCGGCGATGACTCGGCCTTGTCGCCTAAGGGCGATCGCGAACAAGATGGAGACATGATGCTCGACGGTGACGAAGAAGAAGAGCTCGATGGGGACGAGGCTATGGGCGGCTTGGACGACGGCATTGTCAACGCGTTGGAAGATGAAGAAGCTGCCAAAGAGAGGGTCGAGAAGATGCAGCTGGCGAACGTCAACGATGTGCGCAAGGTCACCAGTGTCATGGACAGGCTGGATCCATTACTCAAGGTTAGTCTCCCATCTCTATATAAATTTATGAGAATTTGTGTGTTTACATCTTTCTGCTCGAGCATCAGACCTGACCGATTCGCTCGCCTACTGCAGGACATATCACATTTTCAATCAAAGCCCCTATCGCAGGCAACCACGAATGTTGGCAACATCGAAGACAACCCCGAATACAAGGTCCTCACCGAATCGAACACGCTATCTACCCAGATTGATGGTGAAATAATGAAGGTGCACAAGTTCATCAGGGATCATTACTCGGCCAGATTTCCTGAGTTAGAGACTTTGATTCAGAATCCAATCGAGTACACGAAAGTCGTCGCTATTCTTGGTAATGGGCCAATGGATTCAGACAGCATCAGAGCGATACAAGACTCGAAAGATAACGCTCTAGGCGAAACCCTCAAATCTGTGCTCGACGGCCCATCACTAATGGTTGTCACGGTCGAAGCCACGACAAGCAAGGGACATGAGATTACCCAGGATGAGCTTGAGCGCATTCTCCGCGCTTGTCATATGATGATAAAGATGGATAAGGCGAAAAAGACCTTAACTGAATATGTTCAGTCCCGAATGAGCATCTTCGCACCGAACCTAACGGCCGTGGTTGGGTCACTGACGGCAGCCCAACTAATCAACACAGCTGGTGGTCTAACGAATCTATCTAGGGTCCCTGCTTGCAATATTGCCGCATGGGGGAATAAGAAGTCAAGGAGCGCAGCCTTTGCGACCAATACTTCGATCAGACAACAAGGATATCTGTACTTCTCGCCCATCATTCGGGGCATTCCAAATGATCTCAAGAAGAAGGCCATGAAGGCTGTGGCGGCTAAGTTGGTGCTTGCAGCTCGCGCTGACACAAGTCATGCTACTCCAGACGGGTCATATGGAGAGGAACTTCGCGCCCAGTGTCTGGAGCGTCTAGACAAGATTACGGAACCACCACCAAACAAAGGCCAGCGAGCTTTGCCTGCGCCAGATGACAAGCCTTCTCGTAAGCGCGGTGGACGACGTGCCCGGAAGGCAAAGGAAGCGACTGCTATGACAGACTTACGGAAGGCGCAAAATCGTATGGCCTTTGGCAAAGAGGAGAAAGAGGCTGGTTATGGTACTGGTGACTCCACGGTCGGCATGGGCATGATAGGCCAGACAGGCGACGGCCGCATCCGAGGCATGCAAATCGACAACCGGACACGAGCGAAGTTAAGCCAGAAACATAAAGGTTGGGGCGGAGCCACGCCAGTCGGCGGTGCGGCATCTTCACTGCGTGGATTCGGCCAATCGGCCCACAATATCGACCTCCGCGGTAAGGGCTTACGCACATCGGGCGTGGGTTCATCCATCGGAGGCGGAGCAGGAACCGCGTCTTCCTTGGCCTTCACCCCTGTCCAGGGCCTTGAGCTTGTGGATCCCAAGGTTCAGGCTGAACTCAATAGGAAGAGGAAAGCAGAGGAAGATCGCTGGTTCAAGGGAGGCACCTTTACCCAAGTTGGCGGTGCTAGCTCTACGAATGGCGGATTCAAGGTCCCGGGGCAACCCCCGAGCAAGAGGGTAGACACGGGTGCTGGCAAGATGGGTCCGCCGACACTGCCCGCGCAGAAGTAGTGGCTTGGATGGTCACCTGGGCGGAAAATTGCCGAGGAAAGCAAGTGTGTACGATGGTGGATAAATGCCACACGTGGTTGTTTCTCAGGTTTGTCCAGTGTACGATGAACTACTATATTGGGGAAACCGGAATTACATACTGTAAGCGGAATATTTGGCGTGGCGTTTGTCAATGGAACGGCCTGGGTCTTGCTCTAGTTTATTTTAGTATGGGCGGCTTTTGATCCTTATCGCCCTCTGTTTCTGTGTCTTGAAAAAGCAATCATGAAGATAGGTAGCTAGCTAGCTCGGAGACGGCGTCCAAGAAGGATCCTCGGTGAACCATTCTACTGGACCGACTAATCTACCCTTCATTTTTAAACTTTCGTTAGTTGTTGCTAGGTGATCCGGCTTTGCTTTTACTTACTACAGGCAAGACTACGTATGTACCGAAACTACGGAACGAGATCCTGAAACTCCGGGACTATTCACGAGTACGTACGTGACTAGGTGGACTAAGAAGTACATACATAGTAAAATGGATTTCATTTCTAATCTATGCGATTTACTATTGGGGTTGACGCAGATAATACTTGCGTCAACTCGAACGGCGTGAACTCAAACCCCAACGTCTCCTACGCTGTATGCGTACAAAAGAACGGTGTTCGCGCTATAGGTATGATGGATGGGAGAATGACATTCTTGAGACGTGACGTGAGTGAATTTAGCACTGGAACTTGCAGAGCATGTGACGATCAAAGTACCTAAGCTAAGAAGCCGTGTTCTTCGTTCGAAGACAGACAGACCAGTTACTTTGGATACGGGATTGCGGGTACTAGTTAGTTCTACGGATGGCTCTTCAGAGTCGAATTAATAGGATAAATGGTGCAGTTACTAGATTCTGGTCTTTCTGCCATCCGTGCTTACTAGGTGATAGTCGTTGCACAAATCAATCAGAGAAAGACAAACACAAGCGAGGGTTTGAATGTATGTAGGTTTGAGCAGGTACGAAGTTGACAAGACGTTTATTCCGGGCTTCTGATGGCACCTGTCACGCAATATAGGAGTTTTCATAATGTTTTTGAATATACGTAGGTGACCAATCTGTATAACGCAGGCATGAAACTAGGTAATTTACACATGGAAAGGAATTTGGTACCTATTTACTCGGGTGTAGGTAGTTTCTGGTGACATGTCTTCCTGTTCAAAGTTGGACATGTCCGCTACGTTTCTGGTAGGTAGGTACTTAGGCAGGTAAGTAGAGTTTGTCAAATGAACCTATCCGCATTTAATATGGTGTTGAGCAAATGGTATGAGGACGGCTTAGATGATGTGGCATCACTATGACTTAGTGTACACGCCATGTCCATTGCTCGCTTAACGGATATAGATGGCGTATTGAAGACGTTGTCTGACGACAAGCATCATATGTAGTACATTTCTATCTACCTATGTACCTCTATCTAATGATCCTTGTCATACGTTGCCATGTAGTTCGACTCCTGACGGCGCTATTGGTATTCGCTGTGTACACGCAGCTTATCTGTTATTATATACAGGCTTTTTACAACGGCATCTTGACGCAATTCCCATGTCATGGGCCAAGCATCTTTCCCCCTCGTTACGAATCATGATAATTGAACTTTACCTTTACTGGCGGATTGTACATGCATGTGCCGTAAGCTAGGAAGTTAGTTGAAACTTTCCTTTCGTGATCCCACACGCGCCGGCGCTAGCAGGACATGCCTACACCCTGTTGATGAGGGTGGTATGGGAAGAATATATCCTACGCCCCCAGAGGCAAATGTGATGTGGCAATTCGGCTCGGCGTTTTCACACGAGGCCCATGAACCCTCTTCGCATCACAGCCACCATCCCCATGTGTAATGGGAATGTGTGTGGCGTATGCCGACAGGTGTTACACGACCATTCGCCTTCAACCAGTGTACCTAGTTTATACAAACCCGGGGTACAGAGGGATGGATGGATGGAGGTATGCTAGGTAGACTACCGAGGCGGTGAAAGAAAAAATTGAGGGACTCTGCACTGAACACAGAGGTGTTGAGTCTCTCACTTTTTTCTTGCACCGCCTCGACTACAAGCATAAATCCCAATTCGAGAGTTGCATTAGATACCATGCCGTGGCAAACCCAAACCTGTTTCCTTCCTACTCACCTGCGCATGTGAGCCAATGGTCTCTCTACACCCTCTCTCGTGGATGTTCGAAGCTAGTGGCTCATAGTCGTATAGTAGTGTACGGTACCTAGTCTCTGACAATCGAGCTAGGGGAACGACTGAACCGTGCCGAAGGAAGGAAATGGGGGAAGGGCAGCGTTGGGGACAATCAAGTCGAGGGTCTGATGAGGAGAAAGAGGGAGAGAAGATGGAGGAGGAGGAGGAGATGGGGATGCAGAATGGCCAAAACCTAAAACCCCGCACAACGCGCCATGGGAGATTGCAAGATTCCCATGCTAGAGCTCCCTCGCCCCCCGCCATGTTGGCTTGCTGCTGTGCGACTACACTAGCAAGCCTCGGAACCATTCCTCGGGATTGGAGCATCTCGACGGAGAGATCCAGCTCACCTTGCCATTTGCTCATGGCGGCGGGGTGTGAAAGCAAGGACATGATACCTATGGGTAGTAGGTAGGGGATTGGCAGCAGTAGCACGAATACAACAAGAACTAAGTCGTATGCACTGTTACCATTCGGCCTGGCCGCCGCGCACCCTATCGACATTCAAGTCTTTCCCATTTCCCTAATCTTGCGCTTGGCACAGGTCCCTGGTCTGAGTCAAACCACTTGGCTTTGAAGTGCCGAGCAATTCCCCCTCTCCGGCTGCGTAATTATGGTTGCGACCAAGTGGTTCATCATTCGCGTCTCCGCGTGTGCCCTAGTCCGAGGGAGTGAAGCTGAAGGCGGTAAAGATCGGCGACCGTTGACATGATCGTTTCGACTGGATTCAATCATTTCCGTGTCATTGCGTCCCGATGCGTGAGCGCTGGGCCTCGCGACACGACTCGCTTCTAGAGTACATTGTTGACGATTTCTGGGGGTGTTTGGTGGGAGCATTTGTGGGAAATGCTATCTTGCTGCACCTCCCGCTGAGTCATGATGAGACGAGTATCGGGGATGAACCCGTTTGCCAGTTATTGGGGAGACTGGTCCAGAACATCCCGTGCACCACGTATGCCAAAGTGTCTTTGCGGTGCTCATTGTCCATGTTCCACTATCGCCTTCTTCCAGGCCAATTGGAATTGCTGGCCACAGTAAACAGTAGCACGCTCCAAGCGTCGCGAGGATTGCGACTAAGCCGCTCCAGGTTGTGCGACAACAGTAGGTAGGCAGTCTAGCTCATCGTTAGCGACAGAAAACTTCGACACAGCGCTCGCTCGTACAGTCATGCTTTATGAAGCGCTAGACGTATTCGAGCGCGACAAAGACTCTGGTAGGTGAGGGTTTGACCCCAGTGCTTACAGGGCTCCAAGTTTCGTTCTCCCTCCCGAAGTAGTCTCTTTGTTAGGCGTCGTTGGAGTCGAGCATAGACTGTCTCAACCTATTCTCAATTATGGAACGAGTGCCACAGAAGTGCGACCGCCAATATCGAGAGTACCTAGGCAGTTATTGTAAGGTGGCCACGAACGAGTTTCAACGTTGTGTCACGCCTCCGGGGCAATGAGGGTCGGGATTGTTGATGCAAAGAATTCAGTGAAGAGGAAATCATTGTCTGCGGTGGTGAGATAGTGCGAAGCAATTGTGCCAGGTCATGAATTGTCTTGCCCATGGCCAAGATAGCCCTTACCCAGAGACGCGGGAAGCCGGCGATGCGTCCTGTCCAGCTGGCTATCACTTGATCGACACCATGCTGCATTGGAGATGGTGCTCTACGAAGTAAGTAATCAATCATGTGTAGCTTGAACTATTTACAGGATCTGGCGGCGCCCATGCTCGCCATGGCATAAGCACCACTTTGCTTGTCGTAGGTATCGTATCGTATACCGGTACATTGCTGTGACGTGGGCCGGTGGGCTGGGTGGGGTTCTGGTGCCTTGGGCCTTGGGCCTTCGAGATCAGCGGGTTCAAAATCCTCGATGCCACGCACAAAGTTTCGATCGCTGTGAGGACTCTTTTACATATGTCGCACTCTGGTGGACCATGCTGTTTCGATTAGCAAAGTGCTCACTCACTAGGTACTCGAGGTACTATGCTCACTACTGGGCAGACTATGTATGTAAGCTCCGAAAAGACTTTTTCCAGTACCTACTTACTATACTAAGTACATGCAAGGAACCTGACCCTTTTTTTGTCCTTTTCTAGAAGGTATCCGATCGCGATCTATGTCCATCGTTGTCTGTATCTTTCTGTGCCTGTCCCCATGCGCCCTTGGGAGAAAAAAATTGGAGAAAAAAAGGGTTCACAACTACCCCTGCAACGGCTCCATACAATAAATAGAACACATATTAATTTTTAGAGAGAGAAAAAAGGGTATAGAAAAACCTTCACATTACCACTAGGTATTCTGCCTTGAGAGTAGTGGTGATCACGTGAGATGATATTCCTATGTAGCTTCAGAATACCTAATTACTGTGCTCCTACTGTCGTTCCAGTGTCAAAATGATTCGATGTATCTCTACGGCTTGGAATTCATCAAAAATTCCACGCGCAAATTCTACAGAGGAATCTACCTACCTACCATACCTACTTATCTATCGACATGCAAGTAAGTAAGCGCCCCAAGGGACCATCCGCTAAACCCGTGGCAACGAATCAGAATCGCAGAACAAACCCCCTCTCCCGCCCCCCTCCGGACCAGGCGCCGGACCAAGGCGCCGGTGAGACCCTTAAGACATAGATACTGGGACCAAAGGACCAAACTCACGCCATTCTGTCGGTGGGAATAGATGGTAGCGGGAATAGTTTCAATATCCACATGCATCACAGTCTCCTACTAGTACTGTAGGTAGCAATACGTGTGGACCCCTGGTTCCTGTTATGTCTTGGACTCTTGGGGGGGCTGATGTTGAAGCTTGGAAGGTCGGAAAGGCAGAGAAGGGGTAGTTTCTGGGCAGTATCTGGGGTGTGGTGTGTGATCAGGCTGATCAGAGGCTGATGATGGTCAACTACCATGTGTAGCACAATTAGTCTGGTGTCCGTAGATCATCCCAATCGGACGATTTTCTTGATGCTGTACCTTGCAAGATTCGTCGAAAGCAAGATTGATGATCAAGATGGATGGTCAGAACTGTGGTTTTAGTGTAGATCCGCCGCTGCGTTTCTAAATCGACATGTCCTTCCTTTACAGTCCTGCCTGTCTGTCCCGTAACGATGAACGTGATCTTACTCTATATGCCTCTCCGTGTGTATATGTACGTCTCACCCACATGCACCCGTGATATCGTATGCAATGAATACTATTGTAACGTACAGACTGTTACTTATGTAATTAATAACATCCTGGGCTGTTAAGTCTTTCAGTCACGGGCAGATATAAATTTTCTCTATTCTACTACCTAGGGATGTAGGACTGAAGTGTTTGAGCTGGAATGGAAGCTATACCTGCCTAGCCTAGTGCCATCATGTACACGTATATACATAGGTAGGTCGTTACTTCGTAGTGCCAGAGAATCGGAAGGGAACCAACTACCTTTGGCCAGTGTGGATACCGGTGCTGACACCCGCTGTTTGGAACGCTGCTCCAGGGACCAGGGGACTTAAAAAACTGCCTAGGTATTTACGCTACCTAAGGACAGAGCTAAGTAAGGAACATGCTCGACAGGCTCCTTCACGCTACTGTCAGCGCACTAACAGATGTCCCTTAGGTACTGTACCTACCTAGTACATACCTAGTAGTAGGGTCTGGCCAGTTGATTAGGTAGATAGGGAGCAAAGGGCACTACCTACTGAGTACCTATTTCGTATGTAGGGGCATCTGAGGGATTCAAGTATATACCATGTGCAGTAGCGTGCTGTGTACATAGGTACATAGTAGTACTTACTTTGTGGGTTTCTAGTGCGAAGGGCCCGCGGCCGGGGGCTACAGAGAGAACCCCACTACCTAGGTAGTCTTTCGATCCCCTGGCCAAATCTCGATCTTGCCTGACCTCTATGTCTACGCTGTGTCGACTTCCTGGCTGCCATCGGTCATCTGTTGTTCTGTACTCGAAAATCCGCCCGGTTTTTCGAGCGGCACCCTTGCTCTCCGGCCTGCCTCTGCCTGCCTCTGCCTGCCTCTACCCTCTGCCTGTCTCTGCCTCGGAAGGACCTTTTGCTCCTGGCGGCCTTTGGCGACAACGACGTCATCGCTCATGTCACGCCGATTCTCACGTGGCATGATAAGCTCCCTGAGAGGGAATTGTGCTTGATAAGTGGGGAGCCTCATTGTCTCTTCTCCAACGCTGCCATCCAGCATTCCAAGCTACGGTCCCTACCTACCTACTTACCTAAGCCCTCCAGGTTTCACAATGGGGAAAAGACCTGGATACTAACGAGATGTAGACCATTAAAAAAAAAAGGCCCTCTTAGTAGACTAACGGAGAGACGGCCGTTGCGAGCAATGGCATAACCAACGCAACCCATCGCGGTGCAATTATGTTTCCAGTAAGTGCACAAGGAAGCTAACGGCCCTTGGGATGTGGCATCATTACTGTAGCGCTATGAGTCTTTAGTGCTCTTCGAGCTTGGCCGTGTGCGACTTGGGCAAAGGATTCGTCAAAGCGCGTCGTGAGTGGTCGAACCATCGGCTGCTCCATGCCACAGCACGATACGGAAACGGAAGTGATGGGCAGCGATCGAGATGCAAGTGGGGCGGCTCACAATGGCATTCTTGAAAAAGCGGCATCGAGAAATACAGAATGCCATGACATCGCCCGCGCGTCGTCGACAAGTATCCCCCAGGTATCTCATGCCGTCGAGCCAGCTGCCCAACGATACGAAGCCCTTGGCGCGTACACGATGCATCATACCTACGGTACATACCTAGTCCTCGCTAGTGTATCGCCTCTCTGGTACCGAGACGTCAGAGGGCTGTCAATGAGGCTACAGGGATGCAAGAATAACAGCTGGTTGGCTGGCTGGCTCATTCACTTATCTTTGCATGAGCAGTCTAGGTAGTCGGCGCATCAGCTAACGCTCGCAAGTATTTCCGTACTCTCGAAGATGCAGAGGAGCTGGCATCGGGATGGGGCAACGACGTCACGCCTACGAATAGCGCAAACCCTCGACGAAGGATCCTATATTGGAGGCCACAACAAGCAAAGATGCCGGAGACATTAATTGATAGGGAGAAGACCATATATGATGGAGGGTTCAAGATTTCCAAGGTGGCTGGCTAGCTGGCTGGCTGGCTGTCTTTGTGCCGCTGGACCCTGACTGCAAAGCGATCATTACCTACTTATGTCGGCGCGTCCCCTACCGCTGGAATCCGTGGTACAACCGTAGATGTATGCAGTCCTTGATCGCGGTGATGCGTGGGCGTTTGTTGATCTGCTGTACTTGCTTAGATCCTAACTTAGGACCCTTATTCAGGCATCCCACAGCATCCCTGGCAAGGTGCCCATCGGATCGTGTCGGCGCGTGTTCAGATTCGCCGAGGGTGTCAAAGTAGGGTTCACTCAAGCATATATAAACCTACTGTGTAAAGCTAGACCGAACATCTTTCGACCCCAGATCTCTCCGAGTCTGTTGGCTCCCTTCCAAAAGGGGGCTCGATGCATTTCGGGGAGTTTTATTTCTTAATGTACAAAGCTGTTGCCCGCCAGCTTACCTATTAGTGGTACGCAAGGAACTTGGCTGCAAATACTTACCTAAGTATATGATATGATCTAACAACATCAAGGCACCCAAATCACATAGTTTGAAATGGTTTACACGCTGTCTTGTGTGATTCTTGATTTTTTCAAAAGCTATTTAAAAATCAAATACGGTACTCACTCATCTCTTCCTTCGTCGCGGGGAACAGTAACCAAGTGGTTCATACCAATGGGCACCTAATGGCGTTGTTACATGAAGGATACATGAGGGTTGAAGTACATGGGCGGTTTCGAGCGGTGGCATGCTGCTGGACAGCACCTGCGCTGAGAGTGCTGGCGCAATCGCAGTGAAGAATGCACGCCTTGGGTAGCCCCACCTCCATGGCGCGGGCGGGTGTACAAACTTATATTAGCTGTAAGTAAGTATCATGTAGGTAGACCCTGTCATGGCCCCGTGCTTAGCCCCTGCGACGCTCATGCAGCGCCCTCAGAGCAGCCCCCCCCCCCCCGGGCCTGGGGTCCGCTTCCCACTTGGCGACCCTCTGTTTCGGTGTCCCCAGCAAGAAGACCCAGAGGTGCTAGTGCTCAGGCACACACCACTAGAGATATGTAGTGAAGTAAGGTACTGACTGACTGACTGACTGACTGTGCTGTGCTTAGTTAGGATCATGGTTCCTGGTTGGAATGGCGTAGTGCAATTTGTACACACACCAATGATACCTACTACCTAACCTTGTAGGTAGGTAGGTAGTGTAGACAGCGGTGTGTACGGGATTGTAGGCACGCTACGGGTACTCAGTATGTAGGTACCTATGTATGTACTTTGTGTAGTGGGGCGTTTCTAGTTCCGCTCTGGGGACCTTTGGGCCCTTTCTTGGAAGCGTGGGCTGCACGCAACCCACCGCGGCGGCGGATACAAGAGTGTAGGTACTTAGGTAGGTACCTGGGCCCCCCTTCCCCCTTCCCCCTCCCCGGGTAGCATGGTACCCTGAGTACCATGCTATCCACACTACCTACCCACACTAGGTACCCTCACTGCCCTCACTACAGAACTTCAGTACTAGGTATAGTACTACTCACTTTAGGTACCTACCTACCTATCTGACTCCACTGCATACTACTGCCAGGGTTGCTGCTAGGGCCGGAGGAGGTTCTACTCCATGGCTGTCCACTCTAGTGTACTAGGGTACTACATGTAGGTAGCAGTGTAGGTAGGTCTACGTACAGTAGCGTTCTTCTGTGCGCAGAGTACCACCCGGCACCACGGCCTTCTCCTGCTTGCAAATGGGCCTCGATGGGATTCATCGCTTTCCCATGTTTGCCTTTTTAATGCGACACCCGCTCCTGTCGCATCTTTCTCCGTTCCTCTGACTGCTCCCTGTTCTACATATCAATCCTCCATCTTCAACCATCACACATCCCAACTCCTTCCCCTCCTCCCTCTGCCAGACCACATTGGCAATCAACTCCTCGTCACTCCTCAATCAATCACCCGCCACGCCGCTGCCTGAGCATCTCATCTCGTCTCATCGCCCGTTCGGCCCAATCCTTTCACAACTCACGCGGCTCTTGGTCCCGTCCACTAGCACAATTTGCTGTCCATCGTCGTGCCGCTAACTAACCCGTTGAATTATTGAAACTCGTGGTATTGGGCTCAATAAATCAAGTCAGCCAGCCAGCCAGCCAACCAGCCAGCATTCGGCATCAACGTCTACTACATCACCACCAACAAGAACATTTGAATTTGACTTGTGTGTGTTATCGCGCTATCGTGATACTTGCGCCTCTTTGACGACGTTTTCTTCGGATCTTGGTGTCATACGTTACTATTGCGACATACATATATATACTCACTTGTGCCGATACGTTTTCCCACTAGACTTTGCGCTTGCCGAGTCCAGACCCTTCGCCTTCTTTGCCACAAACCCCTTCGGCCCACTCCGCCTGTTGGTGACTCGTACTGGCAATTTCCATTGGTGACGAAGCGTTTCAACGCTGAAAATCTCAAAAATCTCATCTCTTTAAGCACATTCGCCTCTGCCGGTGCTGTTTCAGTGTGCTTTGTCGGTGCTCCGTTCCGTAGCCTGCCGTGCAATTCTCCAGATCCAGAATCAGATCCAGATCTTTCTCACAGTGACTAGTCACAATGCAAGCCCGCGACGCTACAGGCCGCCAGGTATCGTTACTAAACGATGACATCTATGCCAGCCACCCCTCCTATCCATCACCCACTCAGTCACCGCCGGCCCACACACCAGAACTCATGCGTTCAGACTCATACGACTCTAATGCTAGCTACGACGCTTTCTCCCCATTAACACCGAATGTCTATGACTATTCGGCGCGGCCATACTACGACGATTATCTTGAAGACAAGCAGCCGTCTTTGAAACACCCTACCTATGTTACTGCCCACCGTGCTGGTTCGTATGAGGATGACAGTTCAAACACCTCTCAGGAAAAGCCAGGGAAGCGCTACCCTTGTCGGTATCGTGAAACCCATGGCTGCGAGAAGACATTCACGACATCAGGTCATGCCTCGCGCCACTCCAAGATTCACACAGCTGAGAAGGCTGTCCAGTGCACATTCCCGGGCTGCCACAAGAAGTTCACGAGGGCAGACAATATGAAGCAGCATCTGGAGACCCACTTCAAGGACAAGTCGAGAGCATCCAGCTCCAAATCGAAGAGTTCTTCCATGTCTTCGTCAAAGCGTGCATCCGTGTCTTCCAAGTCATCATCTTCGACCCAGAGCAGCCGGGCTTCTCGTGACATTCAGATGTGGGATGTCGAGCAATACGGTGCAGATTACATGCCCTTGCCCTCTCCCGGTGGGGTCTGGGATATGCGAAGCTTGAACTCACCCCTATTGAGCCGCCCAGGCGCTGCCCGGACAAGCAGCGGCTTGGATGCCTTAGCAGCCATAGCCTGCCAGGAAGGCGCTTAACTTTGACATGGCTTGACGCGTTTTCTGATGGTTCTGGCCATCAAAGTCATGGCGTGTTCATCGGATCTACAAGGAAGAGAAGCATGGGGGAAAAAAATCAAACGGGTTGCTGCTTTGAGGTCGCTAGGCTCAGGTTACATCCTCGTCTAGGTTTGTGCAAGGGCGGGTCCGGCGGGTTTCCTGGCACGGCGTTTGGCGGCACTTCTTTTATTTTATATACTTTTCACGGTTTACTTCTTCCATTTCCGTGGCTCGCATACGATACCAGGGGTTCGCAAGCATACGAAGGCGCAACACCATTGTTTTTTTTTTGTTTTTTTTTGGCATCATTATAATAAGATGGCCGAGCAGGCCGCTTGAGCAATCAAAGGAAGCATTGCTTTGACTTGAAGCGGCTAAAGATGCCGCAAACCGGGTCCTCTTATTTCACTTCGTTTCTTGGCACATATTGACGGGGCTCAGCAGAGGGTACATATGCATTGGCATGGAATTCACCGATTATGTACAAACGCGCCTATGGGAAAAAGAAGATAGGCGCAGGGTCATTTACAGCTCCTATAACATAGGGTAGCACTCTTAGCTGCAGTGTGCATTGAATTGCATACAATTCTGTTCTCATCATATACCAGACATGGGCGAATGAGATATGTATGTAGTTTATGAAAAAAACTAGAGCGATGAAATGACGAGTATACACGACTTGATCGTATTAAGGTTATGTTTAATTCTATTTTAACATGCATTCGCAAGCTACATGTGACTCAGGCCAAAGTGTAAATGCAGAAACCTACCATTGAGACCTGACATGCCAACGATGTCATCGAGGTTGTGCGCATAAAATCCGGCTCACCCTGTCGGAGATGTAAACGCTGCTATTGCTGGTCATCAGTTATAGATCCTAGCTGGGAGGGAAACACCCATATAGATCCTGGTGGGAGTAGGTTGACTACCTACCTACCTTAACCCTTGGCTGGATTATACGACTAACTTAAGTAGCGGAGGAGAGGCACAGTAGGTAGGCTACCTAAGGCCAAGAATTCCTACCTCCTCGCGGCGCTGCGTCGTTCAGATCGGGGGAACCAAGTGGGCGGATCTGAGTACCATCCCACATGGGAGCGTTTGATTAGCAAGGCTGGTTGTCAGCTTGCCATAAGAATAGTTTTGGTCAGACCAACAGTTCTATAGGCAGGGGGGTACCCCTGGTGAGAATGGCTCCCTCGAGTGGCACGACTACTTTCTCACCTACCTATCTACCGTACAGGAGGAACTAGTAGACAAGGTGTTTGAATCCGCACACCTAGGTGTCCGTACATAACAGCGATGATTTGTTTACAAAGTATCACAGCATATAAGTTCAAGCCAAGTAAGAAAAGGAAAGGAAAGGAAGGAGAAATTAGAACGGAGTAACTATAATATCCCCCTCGTGCAGAGAATATCAGGCATGCATGTGAGGAGGTATGGAAGGCTTTTGCTTTTCTTCACCGGCACTTTTGCCCGTTCTCGAAACCCCAGACAGACAGAGAGAAAGAAAGAAAGAAAGTTTACGCGAACACTACGTCAAGCTCGGGGACAGGGACGGGAGGGAAGGGAGGGGACTATGTCTCCCAGTCGGCAATGTCGGCGGAAATTTGGGGATCGTCCCTTTTGGCGGAACTGGGCGGGAATGGGATGGGATGAGATGGGATGGAGTAAAGGGTACACGTGTGTAACTAACCTGAGAGGGTTCTTACTTCCTTCCTAGGGAGGGACTGTGTAAGTACATAGGTAGAAAGGGCAGAAAAGGGTAAAGTAAGGCATGGCAAGGCAAGGCAAGGCAAGGCTTTGATGATCATGGCGGAAGCTTTAGCCGGAGCAAAATGACTTTGAACTGGAAGAAGAGGTCCGAGGAGGTGGTAAGCGGAGGAGGTACTGTAAAGGAGCGGAATGGAAGGGACAGAATGTGGACAGAACTGTGGACAGAAGTTGAATGGTGACGTGTGCATGAGTGAAATTACGCGAGACATCATCGTTACCCCAGAATGACGTAAATGTCAGAAACACACCCAAAAAAAGACAAAACCGTTCATTAGGGAAGGGGGACCCCCAGTCTGCCTGCCCCAGCGCTAGTGGTGTACCTACCTTAGCATGGGCTCGCTACTACTCTCCTACCACTCTACGTACAGTACCTACCTCCTCGCTACTGTAGCGCTATCTACCGAGCCTGCCTTCCCGGCGCGACTATAGACTATAGTAATGGTACCCATCTCACGATAGTGTCAATGTCGTCGGACTCACACTACATACTAAGTTTAGGTAGGTAGCTAAGTATGTTTTCCCAACGCCGGCAGGCCCTGCATCATGCACCCTGCCATTCCCAGGGTCTTCTTTTTCTCTTCCAACCCTGTTTTTTGGTCGGTACCTGGCTGCTCTGACACATTCTCCACCCCTCTCCCTCTTTCTCTCTGCTCATTTTTTCTTCTCGTGTCCCTTGCGCCGCGACGTTGTGTGCCCCGGCGAGCTGGGGCGCCCCGAAACCAACGCTTTACTTGTACTCTTCCGAAGCACACCGCTCCCGAATGCAGGGTCCGTGTCCTGCGCCTTGAACAACGACGACGACAACAACACCAACACCAAACCAACCTGCGATCGAGATCGCGATCGAGATCGTCGCCCTTCTCGTGCTGGCTGACCCAGTTCCTGTGCAACCCTTATCGCACCTCGGCCACCGAGCGTTGCTATATCCCCTCTCTATGCGTCCACATCAGGCTATCTATCCTCAAATGTCTCGGGATTCTGTCTCGAAGCACAACGCACCCTGACTGAAGCTGACTGGACTCGTAATCCTGTCGCGGCACTCACTCACTCTTGAGTATCGTGAATAGACAAGTCACAACCAAGGTCACGGGGAAGTACCTAGATGATGATCACAGATCTTCAAACTAGTGGAGCAACTGAACGGGCCCTATCTAGGTACTACATTACCAACGTGACAAGACCATCGAATCAGATAAGTAGGCTTTGAACTCCAAGTTTCTCCACCTAGTGTGACTGTTTTCCCAAGCTGAGTTGACGGCCTCTTTCGTTTCCTCAACGATACTTGTATCCGCCGAGAGCCCTGTGTATGTACATCACCAGGCCTCACATATGTTGCTCGGGGAAAGCGGTTTGCTTCTTCTACTTACATGCTTTTATTTAGTAACCATGCACAGAATTCTACGTTCGCCCCGTGGACGATGTAATTCCGCCATCCACTACTAGCTTCTGCCCAGTGATGTATTTTGCCTCGTCCGACACGAGGAACAAGACGGCATTGGCGACGTCCCATGCATCTCCCATCCGACCCATTGGGACCTATGGGGAGAAAAATCAGTAATTAGTGAATGATAGTTTTGACGTAAAAGGATATGTTCGGTTCTTGTACCAAACTCCTGCTTCAACAACGCCATGGATGCATGGCTCTGAAGACAGGGGGGGGGGGAGATATCAAAATTCTTCGGCGTAACTGACCTGACTATCTCTCATGCGTTTGAACGCCGCGTAGCTTCCATCATCATCTGCCCCCTCTTTCTGATCCTCCTCCTTCTCGGCGCCCCCCTCTACCGACGTCGCGGTTGTCGAGTATCGTGTAGCCATGGCCCGAGTATAAGGCGTTTCCATGAGCCCCGGCACAACCGTATTCAATCTTATACCTCGCGGCGCATAAATCACGGCCGTCGTCTTCACAAACTGGTTGATGGCGGCCTTGGCAGTGCTGTATGCGACTTGTGGCTTGCCGATATACCGCAGGCCCGCTATGCTGGATATATACACGATTGCGCCGCCCGCCGGCCGCTGCGTCTCCATGACAGGCAGCACGTGGTGACAGGCTAGGTACGCGCTCCGTAGATTCACATCCATCTGCCTGTCCCAGATGTCCTCCGCCATCGTCGCCGGACACCCCGGCTGCGAGTGTCCCACGCTGGCAACGAGGATGTCGATGCGGCCGTGTTTCGCCACGCAGGCCTCGACGAGGGCCTTCACGGACGCCGAGGACGTCGCCTCCGTGGCTACGACGTCGCATCGGCCTCCTTCCGCCTCGATCGTCTCCTTCGTCTTCGTCGCGGACGCGATGGTCCTGTTGCCGCCGTAGATCACGGCGCCTTGTCGTGCGAGGACGACGGCACACGCGGTGCCGATGCCCCAGCCCTCTTCAGAACCGGATTGTCCTAGTCCGATGACGACTGCGATCTTCCCTTTGAGGTTGTGCATTTCTCGGTGTTGGAAGTGATATACTACGGCATCCGCGTGGCTGTTCTTGCAGTGGAACCAGATACAAAGAAAGAGGAAGACGGGATGCGCATTAATGTGAACTACGTCGTTTGTTCACGTAACGAACTTTATGGAATATGAAATGCCATCTTTTATATGGGAGTTTGATATACCCCTTGCGATGGACGCATGGGACCGAAAGTGAAAGTTTCGGGGAAACCCCGTGTCGTGTGAAACGGATTATCTCCGTCACGGAGACGAGAAGATTAGTGCTGTAAGCCACATACTGTACTGTGACTTTTAAGACGTCCCAGTACGTTAAAAGTTAATGCTGCCTGGGTAAGCAATAACTGAGTATCCACGTGTAGTAGAAGCTATTATGATGGTAGGCGGAGAAAACACCGAAGAAGAGGGAGGAGGGGAGATGGATAGCTGTCACATTGTTATTATATACCGGTAGGTAGGTAAGTAAGTGAGCGAGTGAGTGTTGTTATGACGTATGATCGATCACTTCTTCGATATCCTTCCCTGCCATGCTATCCATCCATCATCCGGTTTCCATGCGTGCGCATATGCATACATACATATATATAATAGGTGGACAGTATACTTCGTGTAAGGCATATTGTAGATTGTATGTTAGGTATGGTAGTTCTGTATCTAGCTGTACTAGATCTTATCAATCTTTATTTCTTTTTAAGGGGATGGATGAAACGTTGTTGTTATGTAGCTTATAGATTTATATATAGATATATAGACCTACCTACCTACCTACCTGTTTGAAATGTAGTTTATACATTACACATGACTTACGAAACAATGCCTATAAAACAGATATATATACTAAGCGTATCTATATACCTAGGTAGATAAGTATTTCAGTGTAAAATATCTACACACGAATATATGCATATACCTACTCCCCGTCCTTGAATGTAGTCTCAACTTAACCCCTAATTAACCCCTGAGTTTCGATTAGAACTCCACACGAGCCATAACAGCTGATAGCTGTTGACAAGCAATTAGCCAGACAGATAAACGCGCAGGTCTCCTTTCTAGCCCGTCTTTTCTCCTTCTAAGCTGAAAGAAAGGTCTACGTATATTGTAGGTAGATAGATGAATGTCAATAGTTTTTTTTATTTTATTTATCCTACGATTTATTTATTTATTTGATATATCGACGTACTTACATGTAAGTTCGTCATCAGAGAACTAGTCTGTATCGAATATGTATGAAAGTAGCATGGAATCTGAGTAGGACGATATCCCCACTCTCCTCTCTCTCTCTCTCTCTCTCTCTCTCTCTCTCTCTCTCTCTCTCTCTCTCTCTCTCTCTCTCTCTCTCTAGATATTCTGTTAAAAATGCCGAATGCAAATCAAATGCTCGCTCATAGCCGTCATGAGCGCCCAGGCTTCCTTGCGCTTCTTGATCTTCATCTTATCACTCCCTCCTCCTCCTGTATTTCCACCACCATCACCATCGCCAGTAGCAAGACCCAGAATAACCCGTTCCAGAGCAGCATGTCCGTTGAAGTACTTCCAGAACACGGGCCACGCGGCGCGGACCTTTGGATCCGTGAATCGTCGGCCGATGGCGGAGAGATAGAGACTGTCTTTCCCTGTCGCGCGCCGCGCGTCGACGATGATGTAAGGTGAGAGATGGGATAGATGTGCCGCCGTGTTCGTCGATGGGTGCGGGGTTGACGTAGGTAAGGGCTTGCGGCTGAATGCTGCGCTCCGCTCGTAGGCTGCTTGGGCTTCTTTGTCTGCGATCCGGGAGAGACGCGCCGCGAGGGCGATGCGCTCGCCTTGGGTTTGCGACTCCGTTGGGGGCGAGGCGGATGCTGAGGGCGTCTCGGACGGAGATGGGCTCGTGTGATGCGAGGGAAAGGCTTCTGAGGAAGGGGATTGGGGAAGGTGTGTTGTGGAGGATGTTGGGCCTTCGGCCGTTGATAGACTTGCTGTTGAGCCGGCTAGGAGGTCGAGGGTCGTGGTGGATCCCGAGAGCGATATGTTGCCTATTCCGCGTACCGTGGATGAGGATCCGGCTGGTGACGATGGACGATAATTCAAGAAGCGACGATGACTATGACTATTATCGGACTCGTGTTGCTCGTCGTCTTTCTCTTTCTCTTTCCCCTTTTCATCAACGTGATCGGTGTTGTTTGACTGCTGTTCTTTCTCAGCTTGCCTTTTCTTCTCTTTTTCTCTCTCTCTTTTGTTCGCCGCCTCTTCCTGGAGCATTCTCAGCTCTTCGGCCTCGAGCTCGTATTCGACCTCGTAAAGGATCTCGGGCCACACTACGACGTACGCGAAGGTGCAGAGCTGCGTCACCCATCCGCCGCGCATTAGCCATGCCAACATCTGAAGATATGTAGGACGGTGGTTCTTGGATGGGCAGAACCATTTGTAGGGGCGCGGGGCCGCCGACAACTCAGCGAGAAAGTCGGCTAGGTGCGGCGCGAGAGGAAACGCGCGGGCCCAGGCTTGGCTGGCGCGAGGAAGAAGGCTCATATCAGCGTTGGGTGATAATATGTATACATCCCGTGCATGTAGAGGTGGAATCGCGATTCCGCGCCGCCAGAAGATGAAATGGTGGGCGAATTTCCGAACTTGAGCTGGTGAAAGGCCGCTGCCTTGGCTTATTTGATGGAATCTGGTAGCGAGTGTTAGCACTAAGGGAGTATCTAGCGCGGATTCAAGAAGATATTATATACACAAAGATGTCGGCGGCCGAGAGAAGGGTGATGGGGAGACGTGGCATATATAGACAGGGGTGATGGGAATCTTGATAACGTACGACATGGTTGGCTTTGAGAGCCGTACAAATTCAACCATAGCAGCCGTGGCTTCATCAGCATCGGCTTGGAGTTCGGCAATGATCTTTTTCTCCTCGCTCATAAGCAGCAGACCGAAATGCTTATCAAGGAAAGACGGATCCTGCAGACTGTCCTCCTCCACGAAGTAGTTGGCCGTCGTGATCCAGAGGCCGCGTGTGCTAGCGGCTTCTTCCTCGGGCGGGAGGTCTGTTAAGTAAAAGGGGACGGATATCTGTACTGAGTGCGTGATGGTGCCCTCGGGGGTATCGAGCTGTAGGGCGGCAATCTTGTTTTGCGATACGGCCTCGTAGATATCTTGTACGCAAGCCGCGAGAGACGAGACCTCGAGGATCTCCTTCCATAGCACGCTCATCCTGGTTTCTGTGTGATAGAGACATTAGATAGCCGTCGCTGACGCTACACCCCCGTGGTACGAAACAGTCTACATAAAGAAAGGGGGCTCTTGTACAGTACTTACTTTCTTCGCGATTCTTATCTTTGAGAGTTAGGATGCGCTTTGACTCCTTCCATACAAAATCAGTCTTCTGCTGGCTATATTTGAATAGCTTGTTGATCTTCCTGATGATGTGTGCGTATAACGTCTCGGCCAGCTCCTTGGCCTCATGTTTATTTGGTTTCAAGATGAATACCAGGTTGAACATGGTCATTCCGCTCTTCTTCTCCTCGGCCTCGTCGGCGCCGATCCCATTACCATTGTTGCCGGCAATGGTATCATCGGCTGTTAGCAGGTCATCGCTCTCATTTGGCGCCATGTCAGGAGCCAACATCATGGGAGATTGGCCGTCTCTAGGCGCGCTGGACTCAACGCCATTTTCAGGCGATTTGGGAGGTCGGTTCTTGGGCTGACGCTTCTTCTTACGCCAAACACCACTCTCATGGACGAATACGGGAGAAGACACAAAGCACAACTGGTCTAATGAGACTTGAAAGAGCCGCTTATGAAAAGCACGCGACGGCGTTAATAGACTCTCGAGGTCTCTGGTTGGATAACCAGCGACGTGCTCCCAGGGCACAATGTGCGAACCGCTCTCTGTTTCAATGTGGTCATCGTGGTTCCAGAACCGCAGACCGGCAATGTTAGGCAACGACCCTGACGTACCCTCGAAAGGGGAGAACTGCTGGTCTAGGAGTAGCTCGTCGTCATCGTCCAGCTCATCCTCGGCAGACTCCCGTGCGGGTGGAGCACGCTGCTTCTTGCTATACTGGATGCGCGGGGGATAATGGAACACGAAGCGCGGCCCATCGCGCGAGCGGTTGACGACTAGAGCAACGCCAAGCACGTTGGAGGCGTTGGGAAGGACGGGTGTTGATGCCATGTTCCGGGTGTTGGCATGAGATCTCAAACAGGTCACGCTCGTCGCGCCGTCACGGCCATACGACCCCACTCTTTGCCCACTTCTGAAGTCGATGTCGGCTGAACGAAGACTTACACGTAGTGTGTAGTCTCGGATGCCATGATGCAAGCAATACCAATTTATGTAACCCGCCTTGGATGCTGTTGGCTTTGCGAAGAGCAATGAGATGGCATTAGCGAATGGTGGTTGTTGCGGGATTGGCCTATGATACCCTAGTAGCCACCCAACTACCTAGGTTACCTATGTACTTGACCTAGCAGCTACAGAACAGAACACCACCTAGCTCGGAATCGCTCATACAAATGAATATAAGATTTCAAGAATACTAGACCAAACATCTGATATCAATACGCAATGCCATGCAGTCGAATAAGTGAACAGAATCCATTCATATGGTATATGTAGCTGAGACACGGTGATAGCCAGACATACGGATATCTACCTGCCAATGCACGTGTGTGTGATGGAATGGTGTCAATGTCTCAAACATCGGTTAAATCATTTCCACTCCCTCCTTTCCAAAGCTTCTTCTCTCACGAGAGCTAGTATTCAAATCCCCCTATCATTCCATCCCCTAGGTTACAGCCAACATGAAGCGTGGTAAAATCCAACGCGATGCTCCCGTGTCTATCTGTCGCATTACCAATGTCCCATGCCAACCCTCATCCCCTAAATTGCGGCCCAGCGTCTATGGGAAAATCCAACATATACAATCAGAAAACCCGTCATTAAATTCGTAACGTCGTCCAGTTAACTTCCTTGCCCGACCATTCGCGGTATGCGGCGCAGCATCCAGCCCTACTTTGAGTTGTATATAGCGTTATAACCGGCCGCCTACTATCCCGAGGCCTACTCCGGCGATAACACCAGCCATACAAGCAGCCGTGGGCCGTGGAGCCCCATTCTGACTGCCGATGGTGAATCCTCCCTGCGTCCCGGCGCGGCATAGTCCATTGCTTAAGCCATGGCAGGCCTGGAGTGAGAGGGTCGAGCACACGGATGTCGCCGTCGCGGAAGGGAGTGTCGCCCCTGCCTGGACCACGGTGGTGCCAGCGGCTCCTGGGACCTGGATAGTCACGCCGTAGCCAGCGTTGCCGCCTTCGAGACCCTGCACGCAAGCATCGTAGTTGTCGGAGCAATCGTGCAGGGCCGAGGTACAGGCTGCTGCATTGCTGAACGAGGTGGGTATGGCGGGGAATGTGAAGTACTGGTTGCTCACATAGGAAACCGTCGCCGTAGGTCCGCCGCCGGGTGCTACTCCCGTGCACGTAGCTCTAGCCAGCCATCGTTAGTCATACAATTGTATATTGACGAGGTCTTGGGTTGGCCAGCTTCCCCTTCCCCAGAAGGGAGCAAGTGTTCGACTTACGTGGTGGGACAGCAGGCGGCGCTCTGATGGGCGTCCAAGGAACAGGTCTGGCCATTTTCGCAGCAGGCGCCCTGGAATTGGGCTCCCTGGTCTTCACAGCTGAAGTAGTTGGCGGGACATGTGACGTCTCTCCGGTGAATGGGGAAGAAATCGAGGGCGTCGGAGTACCCCAGCGGATCGACGGGATCGGCTAGTGTCGTGTGTACCGACAAGATGGCGGCAGCTATAGAGAAGAGTGCCGTTATTTGCCGGCAGTGATACAATGGCATGATGGGAGGGAGAATTCGATTGAGTGCTCAGGTATCAACAACTCATTATCGGCCAACTTGCGAGTTTGAATGGGACTTTGTCCGATGTTGGAGCCGGTTTCTTGGCAGCAGCAAAGCAGGTCGAGGAGATATCTATCTAGGTTATGTAGATAAAGCGAGGGAGTAAGTGGGTTGGCTGGCTTGCTTGGCTACGATGCCTCGCTGTCTCTTACAGGCGGGATTAAGTAGTAGATGTTCTAAATACCAAGCAGCGATACGAGTCTCGAAGAGCTACGATGGGTGCAGGTCGGGTTGTTGGGGGATGGTGGGCCAACTGCAGGTTTATGTGTTGTAGTGGACCACTTCCCACATCACACCTTGTACACTGCTGCTGATGATGACATATGTCAAGGTGTGTAACGCACGCCGACCGCGGCTTATTAAAACTCATCTTGGCATTCATCTTACTTACTTTATGAGTGTTCAACTGCTCTGGCGACTGGTAAGGTAGCAGTTTTCAGAAGACGCTACCTAGGTAATTATCTCTACTTACGACACAGCGGGTGATTGAATGTTGAATGATGGAAGTTCTGTTCCCCGAGGTCATGTTCGCCCGGCAACCACCCGAGTAATCCTGGTGCGGGGAGCACAGGTGGGGTCTAACCATCCACACTGTATTTTCACAGGTGTCATTCTCCCTGTGTGCTGCTAGCGCTGGCCTGGAACTCGAAGCCCATTGGGCCTTCTAGAGACACCAAGTACAGTGTTCTAAGTATACAATGCACTATATACTTCGTAGGTAGCATAGCGTGTCCTGGTTATAGTGATAGTTATAGTGATATCTGGCTATCGAATCCGATCTGGTGATGATCAGATTGCATCGACTGATGATCAAGTCAAGTCAACGTGTACAACAATTTAATTGATATATGAACTCCTGCATCACGTACCTAATTGTCCTCAGCGGTCAGATCCGATGAGTTCATTTGGTAGCCCAGGTTCAGGCCCCTACACAGGCAAGCCAGTTCCGTAAGTCGATCCAAGTTGAAATTGTGTAAATGCTAAGAAAATCTCATGCTAATCACATCCATGCTCTCACAGCCCCGAGCGCGGCAGCTTTCCTCTGGACCACGATGGTATGTCTATGTCGTTTTTTTTTTGGTTTTTGTTTTTTTGCCACAGCTGTCAAATACGGGCTACTAACAATGGTGTCAGGCGAGTGCAAGCATGTTATGAAACAATACCTGTCGTGTATCAAGAAGGTGAAGGGTCTTAACGACGATGAATGTCGAAATATCGCCAAGTCATATCTCGCATGTCGAATGGACCGGTACAGACTTCCTCTTTAACAAACTTTCGGGGCTCATACGGCTACTGACCAATTGACAGGAACCTAATGGCCAAAGATGATTTTAAAAATTTGGGGTTCGCCGAAGAACAACCTACGAAACCAACCACATCCAGTTCTGAGGCTGGGACATCGAGTTCGTAGCGCTTTTCGAACGGATAATGGAGCCAGCTTGGCAAGAGGCCTTCGTCGTCAGAGCTGCATGTATCATAATCATGGTTATCACTGTATTTATAGATCATTGCGAAAGAAATAGGGGCCCCTTGAACACGATTCCTACATTGTTTCTAGCCACATAAGCAAGCAAGTAAGCCAGTACATCATGTAAAATCGTGTTAGTGGTCTGTAACAGCCTCCAGTGTGAGTTTGGAAGATTTGTGAATTCGGCTACCAGATTCACACATTGATGAAATGAGGCATGTATGAGAACATGTGCATTCAGTTTGAAGGTGGAACCTAGACAAGCCGTTGGCGCCAGCGGGCCGCTCGGAGTTGTGATGCAGGTGTTAAAGCCGGTTTATATCCTCAGTCAACTACTTACATCGTCCTAGCATTTACACGCCAGCGCCCGCGTGCAAGTGGACCACCGGCGCCCAAGCCACCGAATCACCCCGGGTATATATATCCAAGGTCAGTAATCAAGACCTCTGAATTCGGCGTTTCCTATATTATTTAGTATAAACATAAAGAATGGGCTGGATATTGTGTCGTATCCTCAATATTCTAATAAAATGATACGTAGCACGCTCTACTTTGGCCCACGAAGCAGGGTGTTAAGACAAACCCGTCGGACCACAGCTAGTCGGAGCTTTGCAAGCTCTCTAGTACGACACAACTACGATTCAACCATTCAAAATCTGAAGATAGGCAGCCATACACGGGTAATATTTCAAGGATTTACGGGTTCGTAAATGCTCCAGCAACGCCCATTCCTGACGTTGTCAAATATGTGTGTATGAGACTGATACGATTCGAGATAGGAAAGCAGGCGACTGCTAATGCCAAGGAGTCTCTACAATGGGGGACCAATATCGTCGGAGGCGTCCGGCCGGGGTTCGAGGGAGAGCACCTTGGTTTGCCAGTTCTTCCCACAGTTCGGAAAGTATGCAATGCCTGCAAACAACCCTCGACAGACTTCGGCCTCTCTTAACGGAGAGGGCGCGGCAGAATTATGACAATGACTAAGTTAAGACCTATCAATAGGCAATGGAAGTTCTTAAACCCGATGCCACTGGCATTTACGTCGCTGCAAATCAAGCGACGTCTGCCATCGAAGAGGCTATAGAGGCCGAAGTGCCTTTGGTTGTGGCTGTTGCAGAGCACATCCCTCTACATGATATGATACGGGTTAGGGGTCCGAGTGCTTGACATTAGGGTAGTCTAGAACGTGAACTGATCCGACAACATACAGATACATGATATGTTAAAGACACAGACAAAATCAAGGCTTGTTGGCGCCAATTCGCCAGGCATCATATCAGCCACGGGGAAATGTAGAATAGGTAAGCGTCAGTCATCTATATATGCTATGGAAACAGGAGTACTGATCATTCTCCCTAGGGTTTCAGCCTTTGCCATGCTTCATGCCAGGTAAGGTCGGAATTGTAGCACGGTCGGGGACTCTAAGTTACGAAAGTAAGCCGTACTTTCCCATCAGTCATACACCATTGACAGACATTAGCTAAATCTCATCCTCCTAGCTGCCGGTTCTACACTCCGGTCGGGGCTAGGCCAAAGTATCTGCATTGGAGTTGGAGGAGATATCTTACCCGGAACAAGTCTCAGAGACGGTCTTCGAGTCTTACTAGAAGATGAAGATACAGAGGCGATTGCACTTGTAGGCGAAATTGGAGGCGAGGCGGAAATTGAAGCTGCGGGTTTTATCAGGGAGTATCGCGCAAGAACCGAGAAGCCCAAGTCAGTCGTACCATTCACGAGCAACATATGCATCCGATTTCGATTTCTAACCTCAAAACAGGCCGATTGCCGCCATAATCGGAGGTATCGAGGCTGTGCCAGGTAGAATAATGGGCCACGCTGGTGCATTTGCGCTTCCTGGAGAGCCATCTGCGCAAGACAAGATCAAGGCCCTTCAAGCAGCTAACTGCACGATCGTGAATCATCCCTCCCGGTTTGGGCCCGTTCTGAAATCCATGTTAGAAGGAGTAGCGCCCTCAGCATACGGTGTCATCTCGCCCTCCGTAGGAGCTGTGTTTCAACGTCGCGGAATTCACACTGCCGCTAGGAGACCTAATATGAGCTCTACCGGTGATTTTACTCAACAAAGAAGATCCATATACTTGACGCAGACTACCGCGTTCGATCTATTACGCCAGCGCGGAATACCAGTTACTGATAGTAACTCTGCACCGAATGAAGGTCGCCTACTCGCCGTAACGCTAAATCGTTCAACTAGAAGTCCTTGCATCGTTGCCTCTCCATCCACGAATGGCGGTGCTGGAAATCTGAAGAGATTTGACTACGATTACACAGCTGGGGCCAAAAACATAGATATCAGTGCCATTGCACAACAACTTGAACTTGACGCCAGCAATGAAGGCATTAACTCATCGCTTCGCACCATAGTCGCAGGCCTCGTGACTCTCTTCGTAGAGAAAGAAGCTTTCCTCCTCGAAACACGGCTCATCGCTTCAAAAAGCTCGTCTTCTGATATCGCCATCGCGACCGCGCACTTCGGCTTCGACGACGCGGCACATCGCAGCGGAAACCGACAAGCAGATATCCAGGCGCTACGAGATACAAGTGTCGAGGACCCCGCGGAAGTCGAGGTAGAGAAGCATGGGATCGTGTACGTCAAGCTGCCAAACGGTGGCGGGGAAGGAGAGATCGCGAATATTGGGACGCTTGTTAATGGGGCCGGACTCGCGATGAACACAGTTGATGCCCTTGCGCACGCGGGTGGTCGCGCGGCGAATTTCTTGGACACTGGGGGAAAGGCGACGAGTGAGACTGTTAAGAAGAGTTTCGAGGTCATCTTGAAGGATCCGCGAGTTAAGGTGAGCGGGAGCCCCCTTTTTCTATCCGATTTTGCCAGCCTTAGTGTTCTCATCTTCTGTGGTTTCTATCGTTAGTTACTGATAATCCGACACTGATAGTGCATACTTGTAAACATCTTTGGCGGTCTGACACTTGGAGATATGATTGCGCGAGGCGTCATCATGGCTTTCCGTGACTTGAACATGAGCGTGCCTGTCGTCGTTCGGATTCGTGGTTCGAATGAGAAGGAAGGCCAGCAGATTATCGCGGAAAGCGGTCTGCCCCTTTTCGCTTTCGATGACTTTGATGAGGCTGCAAAAAAAGCTATAGAGCTTGCGAATGCTGCTCGTTAACGACAGCATTAGTATATTTAATCAGCCACGTTAGCTTCGTTAGGTTTATCATATTAAAGACAATGTTGTTGACAGGTGATACATCAGACTCCATGCAAAGTAGGTATGGCTCAGGTGACGGCCATGAGGAGGACACTACATTAATTTTATAACTACACAGCTGTGCATAAGGTCATAAATATGGTCAGCTGAAATGGAATATGAATTAAGCAAATATCTCTAGCCCCTTTATACGCGCTGTACAGACCAAAGGCCCTTAAGATGCAACACCTTCTCTTTCACTGTTGACGCCCGACTTGCGTGGCGCCTTAACTGCGTCGAAGGCACAACACCATCTTCGCCGGCAGTAATCTCACGTTGCTCTTTATCCAGCCGCACCCGCTCGACCTCCCACACTCTCCAAGCCCGCAAGATCCAGCCAAAGATGAACGCGCCGATATACATGAACGCCGTGAAGAGCTGTACGTTGCGGTAACCCCAAGAACCTGGAGAGCGCAGACTCAAGCCGATAACCTCGGCGAAAGTAGCCGGAAGGACGAGGAAGAGCCAGGTGATTGAGAGTGCTAAGTTTTCCAACAGTCAGCGATGAGACGTTTGTCTGCTGGAGACTCCAAGTTCCAACAAGAGAGCGAACTTACCAGAGGGAATCATCTTAAGCCCAACAACTTCGGCACAGATCGGCGTAACCGCTGCCCAAATCGTGCCAGCCACGGAGCCGCTAAGCAGTGCGAAAACGATGCACCCGGCGTATGTCCTCGCGCCGAACATCCACACGAATAAGCACAGAAGTCCGCACCACAGCGTGCACAGCTGGGCGACGTTGAAGCGGCCGAGGCTGTCACTTGAGAGACCGACAGCCGGGCGTCCAACTCCCTGCGCCACTGTTGTAATTTCTTCGGCATCAGCAAACAAGATCCTCTTCAAGTCTTCATTTCACGTATGAGAATCCGGGAGAAAGGAGAGGAAAAGAAAGGGGAAAAGAAAAGGGGAAAAGAAAGAGCTTACGATTGAACAGCGCGCCAACGAGCGAAGCTTGTGAAGCCGACAATCCCACGACCTGGCAGTAGGCGACGATGCTAAAGACGAGGATGATGTACCCGATAAGGGAGAAGGTCATCCACAGCTCGAACATGATGAAAGAAGGGCGCTTGAAGAGCGCCCAGTTGAAAGCGATGTGGACGGAGCCGACGGCGTGGTTGCGGTCGCGGATGAAGAAGGTCGCGATCCCGTTCACGACGAAGCAGATGATCGCCAGCGTGCGGAATGTCCATGGCAGACCGAGATTTTCGATCACTACAGTTTACGGGCGGTAAGTATTAGTTATTGATTGCTTGCTTTTCCTTTGGGAGTCGTAGGCAATTTAAAAACAGGTAATAGGGGTTAGATCATTCTTTGTATATGTGTATGAACTTACTGGCATTCGTAGCGAGCGAGTAAACCAGGCCACCGAAGCCCGAACCCGCGGCCGTCCAGCCCTGGGCGTACGACCGCTTCTTATAGAACCACTGCGAGGACACGGGTGCTGATGCCACGAACATTAGACCCAGGCCGACGCCGAAGGATACGCCTTGGGCCAGGATGATGTGCCATAGCTCCGAGGCGAATGAGGAGCCGATGAAAGCGGCTCTGTCCACTTGTCAGTCAGTGTTTTCAGAGCATTGTATTCATGGAAGTGATTTCGTGAAGGCGAAGGAGCGATATTTGAGTACACGAGGCAGGCAGGTCACTTACGTCTCAAATATCACGCCGAGCAAGATCGTCGGTCGTGTCCCGCATTTCTCCCATCCCACTAGGAATGTCGCCAGCGGCGAGATCAGGAAGGCTGACATCGATCTCGTAATCAGTATTTCCGGTCGAGTCTGGAGAAAGGGGTGAACATCAGTTGGTTGTATATAAACTTACCGACGGAGAGAGAGAGTCCTCCTATAAAGGCATAGCCTATAGCGGTGGTTTGGTAGGCATTTGTTCTGATGTAATGAGCTAAGAAGACGGCAAACGACTATAGAATTACGGTGTTAGTGTATCGTGTAAAGGTTGATAGAATGTGGATGAGTTTCGCCAGGTCATGAATGACGTACCGAGTTGAGACCCCAGGAATGAGCGTTGATGATCGCCTAGAAACACGTCGAGTCAATAATGATCTTTAAAAATAAAAATTTAATAATAAAAATTCCTGATTTGAGGGACTTCGAAAAATTGATATAGTTTGCAAGCACGGATCCATGAGCCCAAGAAAACCATTCTCTTCGTGAAAGTGGCTCAGATGAGAGAGTGAGTCGACTTCAGGGATTCACCTACGACAGCGGTAACAACAATCCTAGAGTTTCCATTAGCTACGCCACCCAGACATATCAAAGTTTTTTATCATCAGGTAATCTTACCAACCATAGCCACCCTCCTTGAATTCTTCCTGCGTTTGCGACTGCTGAGGTTGTTGCGCCTCTACTGAGCGCACCTCGTCTTGTTGTGCAGGAACCTCAATTACTGGGGATGGCTCCCCAGACTTCTCGGGTTCCGGCATGAGTTTGCTTGGCGAACTCTAAACCCTCCCTATAGCAACTTAGGAAAAACGTTTGTGGATGAAAACTCTTGGATAAAAGAATATCAATATCTCTAATGTCGATATCAAAGATTCATGGTTTTACCAAGGCAGAAAACCTATCCGCCTTTACTTTTCTCCAACGGACAGAAAAAAGGATTAAGCTAACTGCAGGATTTATGTTACCAAACCCCGAAACTCAGGCCCCTCTGGGTCCCTATCTCGGAAATAACCAACGGAAAGGGCGCGAGACTTGGCAGAAAGGGGCCTAGGTTACGTAGATGGTCCCCCTCCCAACAGTTATTAAAATCCGCCAGGATCGCTTCCTCTTAGCTGTGTCCGCTAAGTATACTGCTGCTATACATATGTATCTGTATCTATGTAGGTAAGTATTTAGTAACAGAGGATCGGCTTCGTGAGATAACGTAGTATTGAAGCGGGCCGTTTCCGTTCAAATACCATCCACATCGTCATCGATATTGCACCTTTAACATTTCCAATGAATGGATTACCAATACTTCCGTAGCCGGCGAGTTTACTTTTTCTCATTATTAAGGAAGACAGGGCAATATTTTGCCCCCCTCGTGTGAGCACTATCACCAACAATTCGAAAATGTTATCATTACTATGTAGTAGGAGACTAATTAGCCCTGGTGATTAGTGAACTAGTCCTTATATTAGTGTTTATGTAAGTAGAAACTAAACAGTAGGCGGGATTAAGCTTGTCATCTCAGGCTAAGTAAGTACTTTGGTAAAAAAAATGGATTGTTCCGGACATGCAATTGGGCGCCCAGAGCTCGGTGCCGGTCGGCTGGCCGGCAGGACGTTGTACATACCGTACATTCCATCCCGCCGGATTTACTGCCGCAAGGCGCCGTGAATGAGACATCGGAGGTTACATTGAAGCGGCTTAGATGGCGTGAGGCAAACGGGCCATCTCTTCATCGGCCCGCCGAAAGAACGGGTCGGGTGGCTTACAAGCGTTTGCATGATAAGCTTATCGCTAGGTAAGTAGTGGATGGGTAATCATTAATGTGTGTCTCTTTGCATGTATCGTTCCTGACCAATGTTCGCGGACTACTACCCTACCGACGACACGGTAGGGAAATATTCCGGTCGTACTACCGTAGACGTACATAATCTGGTTATCTGATGTAATTGGCCGTCTCAATGCGCGTCAAGCTCCTCGTCGTAACCTTGGGGTTTAATCCTATTTATCTGGAATCAAGACTCAATGTTGTTTTACAAGAATCTAGATAGTCTCACTTAGTCCATCATTTTCCAATGCGGCGGCGGCTAAGCAGGTATGAAGTTAGGGAGCCATCCACGAATATCATGTTAGTCAATAACAATGCACGCAGCGGCGACTTTGGTCAAAGAAACGTATGCTGTCTATAGGCCCTAGCTTCTACCATCCTACCGTAGGGGAAATAGTCCGACAGGGCATTATAGAATGGTTTCAATACTTACCAACCTAATCCTCGTGAATGCAATAGTCATGACAGCACCGTTCAGATCATGTCTGCGTATTATACAAGTCTATACACAGGCTATGCTGCAAATGCCTAGGATTGTACATATATAGGATGAAGTATACAGGGCTAAGCAGGAGAAGCGGCCTATGCAGTCTTGTCTCGTCGTTTGCCATGATTTCTCACACGTGGCACAACGACCCATTTGTTAATGTTACTCTTCCTGCGTGTCTTGTAACCACCCTTGGCCTATAATAGAGGTCAGCATACATGATCGAGAGAAAACCAGTGCAACGGATTTTCGGTGAGCTCTTACCGGTGTGCCCCATGGACTAGTTGGGTGCCGGTTACCCTTCGATTTACCGCGACCACCACCATGAGGATGGTCCACTACACAGATTATGTCAATCTTGTTCCTGACAAGCGCTCAAAGCAGGCTCCTTGCTGGCAAGACGTACCTTTATTCATAGCAACACCACGGACTGTGGGGCGAATGTTGAGCCATCTACTCCTTCCAGCTTTTCCAAGCTGTCGGTAATGGTGATGGGGGTTGCTCGCAACGCCAATAGTCGCACAAGCATCCTTGCTGACCTTTCGGATTTCACCGCTCTGAAGACGCACTGTGACATACTTTCCCGTCATAACCCTGACACCATCCTCTCTCATCTCTTCATCCTTGCTCTCTACCACGGCGAAAGTCCCAGCACTGCGGCAAAAGACAGCACCACCTTTCGGATGTGATCCTACATTGAACACAGGCGTGCCAACAGGGACGAGGTGTAGAGGCAAGCAATTCCCACGATGAGCCGTCTTGGCTGCTAAAACACCGGGATCAATGACACCGCCCATACTGTCTAGGAGATCTTGCGGAATGCCAGCCCGGTAACTCTGGACGACATCACCGGCTCTCATGCCCTCGGGCGCAACGATGTACGTCTTCTTGTTTGTGGCGTCCTCGTTGAGAAGAGCGATATGGGCGCTACGGCCGGGATCGTACTCGATTCGCTCGACAGTGTGAGGGCCAGCTAACCAACGGTGGAAGTCGACGGTTCTTATCCTCCTCTTGGCACCACCTCCGCGATGTCTAACAGTGATTCTACCGGTGTTGTTACGACCACCCTTGGCCATACCCTTCTTGGGGAAAGTCAAGGGAAGGAACGGCCTGCCTCTCCATAAGTGGTCATTGATCGGACGCTTCAGATGTCGCAAACCGGGGGTCCTAGGCTTGTATGTCCGTAAGATCTCGGCGGTTTCTCGCGCAGATTTGTTAGTTGAGGCAGGTTTCGGAGGCGCCTTGTCGGCCTTGGGCACAGATGGGACGACATCTCTCTTCGGGTTTGGCGGGGGTGCAGCCCGTTGAGTTGTGGCGTAGGTTCGGTATATGGACGAGAGCTGGCTGCCGGCCAGCAATATCCTCCGCTGCGGGAGCGAGAATACTCGCGACTGCAGCATGATGAAGACGGCCGCACCAACGCGTTCGCAACGGATCGTTGCCAATTGCGTCGGGACAGCCAATTGGGGAAGTGGAGGGACTCGAAGGGCGACGGCGACGGCGGATGGACCCAATCGCAACGCTGTGTCGCTAGCAACCAAAAATCTTGAGATGAGGCTCGACTGGAGTTCAGGTTGTTCCGAAAAAGGCTACCCTGGACCAACCGAATGCACCGAATGCTTGAAAGTACCAAAGTACAGAATATTCTCTATCCTCATTAGGAAATCGAGTGCTTGGCGAAGTCGAGCGTTGGGAGTCCGAATTTCTACCGACAAGGGTTTGGAGGATTTCCTAATTGGGACAGACTGAGGACAGACTAGGAAATGGAGTACCTAGGTACCTAAGATACCTACTATGTACCGTATGAGCAGGTGTGGCGCATGAAGTTTCATGAGGTGGATTGAGGTACGGTAGGTTGAGGCAGGTTGAGGCTCAAAAACTGCTTAAAATGGAAGTGGTCAGCCACAATCTCGTCGCGCAACACGGGTAGGGCGGTAGGGTCACGTCATCGATTGGTCGAGATCGCGACCCACTCGATTTGCAGCAGGTCCGACCAATGAACAGAGCGTTGCCCCGTGGTTTCCTCTGTTGATGGTAAGCTTGGTGGGGCAGAAAGAGGAGGAGCGAAGAAAAGCAAGATCAGTAAGTGGGGAGGGGCAACCAACAGACGACAGGGCTGGCAGTTACGGTAGGTAGGTACTTTGTCTACGTAGGTACCTTGGAAGATCGATCAATCGCGTTTGCTGCAGAGAGAACACGGAGAACACGGAGAACATCGAGAACATCGAGAACATCGCAGGCTGCATAAACAATAACAATCACATTTTCTGTCTATTCCGTTTTCGAATCCATTCATTGAGTCATTCTGCCATTGACCAGTTGTTTGTTGTCGCTTCTCCCAACTACCTAGGCGACGAGATACCTCACTCATTCATCAGAGACATTTCAGTTCTGTGCCGTAGCTACGTACATATATGGACTAGGCACTTTTCTAGTAACACAACTGCTACACCAACTATTCAACTACTACTGTACAGTACTAGGCATCGTCACTCACTCACTCACTCACTCTACTTCTCTGCAACCCACATACAGCAGAAGATATCTTTCTTTCCCGCCCTCTCTCTGTATCTTACTACTTGTTGTTCATTGCTCTTCGACATCCAACTTGCATGGATAGACAGGGACAGGAATAGGAACAGAACGCGTACAGTGAAAGCTCTCTTATGTAATTACGCGCATTCAAACCCATCCAAACTCGGGTTCCTTGCATCCACTCTTCGTTTCGACCTCCTTGTCGCGTGCAATTGGCGTCAGATTCGGCCGCTACCAAGCTCGGACCCTCCAGACACTGTCTCAGCATCCACAGCAGCAGACACAGCAGCTTCTGAAATCACTTGTCAAGAGTCGAATCCACCAGCCAACCCCCCGGCTCCCAAAGCTCTAGAGGGCCGGAAAAAGAGGAGCTCAAGTAACGAGGTACGCGGAACAGGCCACCCAGCAGGGGTCCAAGTCGCGCTATCGACCGTGTCGGCTCCATACAAACACCGCTTCATTCAGCCATTTCCCTCTCTCCGTCTGCCCTTGGCCCATCCATCAGGTAAAGTACCCTCTACTTCTTTCTCCCTTCTCTCGTCAAACTGCCCGCTGCACTACAGCGAACCTGCCCAGCTCTAGCAGACCCGCCGTTCAGTGCCAGTGGCTGAACCACCTCCAAACAATACACTCTGCTCTCAAAAACATCATTGACCCTCCTCCATCTCTCTCTCCTCTGCTCTGGTCCTCATAGTCAACAACAACTCCTCATCCGCCTCACTCCTTCTCTCCTCCCATCTTCAGAACCTCAATTCTCTCTCTCCATTCCTCCTTCCCTCCTACTCTTAATTCCCGTTCAATCATCGCGTCCAAGAGCTGCACTTCGTCGAACGTCGGTCCTCGAGTCTCCGCGTTGTCCGCCTCTCGTCCAGCTTTGTTGATACCCCCATAATATTGACACTACCAGTACCACGAAAAACACTTCTCAGGTATATCAATCTTGCTCTTTCCCATGTCGTTCATTAGGTGTCTTTCTATCATTGTCAATCGATTTTTTTCCACCCATATTTCGCGTCGACTCGCGAGTTGCGCCGTGTTTGCGTCCAAAATCGGACAGCTTCCCCCGCGTTCATTGACACGAGATAACAACGCTTAGCTCGACTACATCTTGGAACTGTACCGCTGACAAGGCCTAGCATCACATTTACGCTTAATCTCTCAACTTAACACGCGTCTTTTCAATACGGCAAGATGCCTCCCGCTGTAAGAATCCCAGCTTGCAACATAGATACGCTGTCACCGAGCATCACATTGCATCGTAACTGCGACGGCCTCTATATGTTTCAGTAAACTAATTCTCGTTACATTTGTAGGCTCGTACCGCTAGGTCACGCATCGCCACAAACGAAAATGATGAGAACACCACTTCGACGCGTTTGACGCGTGCCAAGGCCGCCGCTCTTGATGCCAATGGCGCTCAACCCACCAAACAACCACTCCAGTCCAAGCGCTCAGCGGTTAACGCAAACCCTACTGCCGGCCGAAGACGTGCTGCTCTTGGAGATGTTAGTAATGTAGGCAAGTCTGACGCAGTTGAAGGAAAGAAGCCTCTTGGTGGTAAGACCAGTCTGGTCTCCAAAGCCTCTGCGCCTACTGGCATTCAGAAGGCCACAACTCGACCAGCGTCAGCACGAGCTGTCCTCAATGCCAAAGAGACGAAAAAGGCCGAAGTCAAGCGTACTGGTTCTGGGTCAGGGGCTATTGGTGCTGGCTCCCAAAAGAGAAAGATTGCTTCCACCACAACAACTATAAAGACAGATGTTCTTGCCGAGGAGAATGAGCCCTCTCGCAAGAGACCTCACACCTCGGAAAACGAGCAAAAGAAACAAGTAGTCAAGGAGTCAAAAGCTGTCAAGGTAGAGCAGGTTGAGGAATATGTCGAGCCTCAAGTAGCTGTCGAACACGAATACCCCGCTGGAGTCAAGGATCTGGACAGCGAGGATTTGGATGATCCCTTGATGGCAGCTGAATACGCAAACGAGATCTTCGAATACCTCCGTGACCTCGAAGTCAAGTCAATCCCCAATCCCAATTATATGGACCACCAGGACGAGATCGGCTGGCGGACACGAGGTATCCTCATCGACTGGCTTGTTGAGGTTCACACACGATTCCACCTTCTTCCTGAGACCCTATTCCTGGCTATCAATATTATCGACCGTTTCCTTTCTAAGAAGGTTGTGCAACTGGATCGCTTACAATTGGTCGGCATCACTGCCATGTTTATTGCATCAAAATATGAAGAAGTTCTTTCACCCCATGTTGCCAACTTCAAGCATGTTGCGGATGATGGCTTCACCGAGGACGAGATTTTGAGTGCAGAGCGATTCATTCTTGGTACTCTCAACTATGACCTCAGTTATCCGAACCCCATGAACTTTCTTCGTCGCATCTCCAAGGCGGACAACTATGATATCCAGACTAGGACGATCGGGAAGTATCTTATGGAGATCAGTCTCCTCGATCATCGATTTATGGCATACCGCCCTAGCCACGTTGCTGCCGCTGCTATGTACCTAGCACGCCTGATTTTTGACCGTGGTGAATGGGTAAGTCTAGCTGGTGACGCTCTGGACACGCCAATGATTACTAACATATGGTAGGATGAGACAATTGCTTATTATGCTGGCTATACAGAGGACGAAATTGAGCCCGTTTTTGAGCTCATGGTCGATTACCTCGCTCGTCCGGTTTGCCACGAAGCATTCTACAAGAAATATGCTAGTAAAAAGTTTATTAAGGGTAAGCATGCCGCCACTCCCCCCAATATGGCTACGCATCGTCAAGTATTGTGTATTAACGCCCTATAGCATCCCTGGTTACCCGCAGCTGGGCCAAGCAGAGTGCTCCTCTCTTCGGCATCCATGACACCCAACTGTCTCTGGACGAGTTATTCTCATAGGCGGATTCACATCTTGTCGCGCATTCATTCTCCTCGACACTTAATCATACCACTATTTGCGAGGCAACGTTGAGCGTGCTAGGATACCCAATTACTTATTGGATGGCCTTACGATAATTGAATTACGTTTTCGATCAACAACGCCCATTGCTTTTCTGGGTGAGCATCCTATCGCGATGGCGCTCTTGGTCTCGTGCTGCTGTCATACTTCTTGGGAATGATTTTGTGTGAACGCAATCGAGTGCTCCATTCCACTTTTTATTTCTAGTGACAACCTGTGGTTGTCTTGCACATTTTCAGCATCTGTTTTTGTCTGGGCTTGGCTGTATTGGGCATATGGCGTCATCGGTGGCGGTGTTCGGAGTATGCATTAGGGAAGCGGCTCTTATCATGATTCACACGGACTTCATCGATCTATTACGTCACTGTAGTGTCGTCTACTGAATGGGAAAGAATCGTGTCTTGGTGGCTCAGGCTGCTTGTTCAGCAGGCAAAAACGTCGTGGCCACGTATACGTTTGCTGCGCTGACTTTTTATTCCGGGATATGGTGGGAGAGGCCAAGTCAATAGAGTGTGAGCCGGAGAAGGTGTATTGTACATATCATGTTGTTGTTTCTGAAACTTGCCTGGTCTAAGACGCGCCGATGGGTGGAAGGGAAATAAAAGGTGAAGACGGTGAATCGAGCCTGAATTTTTCTATTCTTAATCACTTTTTACCTTTCTAGATTCTTGGTCTTTATGTGTGCTTCGACATGATGTTTCCTTTGTAAATAACGCGTCCCTCTGTCTCTCTGCTGCTCAAGTTTGTCTCATGCTGTCCCTTGCTGCTATCATCTCAGTAATGCACTACCCTCCTCGCTATTTAATATGTCATAGTTGTTGTAATCACTGCTGCTATTGCTGTTGGTACCGTTGGTACTATCATCATCAGTGTTGTTGTCGTTGTTGACATCATCACCACCACCACCATTGCCATCCCTACTACCCCTGTACTCATAGTGAACAGAACTCACAGCCTCTCCCCCTACTCCTCCTCGTTCTCCTTCATCTCCATCTCCTTTCTTACGTTCAACATTATCATCGCTCCGGCTCTGTGTAGATGACTTCTCAACAACAACTCCCTCCACTTTCTTACTGTTAGGTCCGTATAAGAGCATTAGATCTCGCCGATTAGGCTTCTTTCTCCGTAAGGAATTGTTGTCTAAGGCCTGGAGTTGTGCGTTGAGGTCCGCGCGAATCGCTTTTTGAGATGCGGAATGGGATCTTTGCTCGCGGTAGACGGCTTTGCGCTCGGATGCCATTTGGAGGTATCCCGTGTATGTGGGCGGTGGACCCGTGCCGAGGGTTAGAAGCCAATATTTTAGGGGGAGGGGTTGTGATAGTATTGATGGAGGGGAGGGTGTGGAATTGGGCTTGGAGGGGGGTTTAGAAGGGGAGGATGAGGATGGGTGATTGGGGGGCATTGTGGATTTGCTGAGATGGAAGTGAGGATGGGTGTGGTTGTCTGGTTCGTGCAGTGTAGGTCGCTTTTCTCTTTTCTTTTCCCTCACTCTTCTAGTTTCTAACCCTTTCTAACTTAGATGTCATGTCACTTGGATTGGAAGGCTTAAGACAAGGTATGCGTGTGCGAGGATTTGATATATATAAAGACTAGATTTTGTAGAAAAAGAGTAGGGGATATGGCTGCCTTGGGATAGATGAGGTTGGTTGGCTGTTACGTGATACGATGGGGATACTAGGGTACACGAGATGTTCATGTGCTGCGAACCGCGAGCACTTGTAGGTATGTGTGTGACTCTTCTCGCGATTGATCGCACCTATCGGCGAAATTTGACGGGATTAGTGCTCTAGTACCTGTTACCTGGTATTCATGTGACATTGTTAGAAAGCAAGATCACTCCAGGTAACTCTAGAAGAAGTCCAGGCATGAGTACATTGTCACCGGGTGATTTTCATATAACTCCTGAATTTGAGTGTTGGCTTAGTACCTAGGGATATAAGAGCCTACATTTGATGAAGGCTGGCTTGCTCCTTGGTAAGCCTCGCCGAGGGGCCTAAAAAAGCAGTGCATCGTGTCATCATCGTACCCACCCTGCATCTGGAATGGTGCAACATATCAGCTCTCCCATGGGGAGCTAAAAAGGCAGTGAAGATTTGTGACAGTATCATATATTTGAATGTAGGCGTGCAGGGTCTCGACTTAATAACGCCGTTTCTATCTTTTGCGCTGGCGTAGTGGTTTCATACTACACTCCTATTCTGTTCCGTGATAAGATTCCCGACGGCAGCCGACGCACCACACTTCAACCAATGTATCTATCGGCAAGGCTATTCAACCTCTCACGATTTGAGATATTATATCGGTGGACCTTGGGGGTTAGCAAATAGCTTCAATTCTGATCTCTGTCGTTAACCATTGTGATAGAAAACCTATGTATCATGGCATACAGAGGGGAACATCAAAACTGATAGGAATAGATGTTTGGCTACCTGATGACTGGACTGCCCAGATTGTACCTACCCTGCCCTTAATGAGATTTAAGGGGATAGTTGCCATCTCAAGTTACCCGTTTCCCTTTATCCAGATTAGCAGTATATCTATTTATCTTACAATGAAGGACATTATACTTTAAGGCTGCTCAATTGTGATTAATACAGACAAGTAAAAGTGTAACAATTCTTATTCCTAGAGAAAGTAGTGGCTATTATTGTTCTATGAATAGTATAAATGCAGTTAGTTATATATAATGGTTTGGTATCTTTGCTAATGTGAACTTTGACTAAGTGATTAGAAATCTTAATTGCCTTATAGCTCTACAACATTCTCAACTAATACTATGGTGGGATTTCATTGGTTTCTTTCTTTATTTCTTAATTGATATGTCAAAGTTGGAATTTCACAAACGGATCACTTCTTCAGTAATGTCAGATTTGGTGATAGCGTGATAAATGTGTATAATCTGTCATACCCAATATAGCGGGGAGAAATTTTTGAATCTCCATTATTTACTTTTGTGCCTTTATCATGGCACAAATAAGGGCTCCTTGGGCTTTCCATGGAGATTCGGGCGTGTTACTGTCGAGTATATGCACATCGGCTCTTTAAGTCGAGAAGATCAAGAAGCCGGCAGGTGTGATAGTTACTCGCGGTCACAGCATATCAGTTCCTGTGTAATTGATCGCTGGCATTACGACATGCGTGATACCTGGTCAAATCTCCGATCCAGTACCTGCGAAACTGAGACACCAACAAATAGCAACTGCTCATTCTGGCCCATTGAATAATCGGTCCTTCATCATCAATGTTCCGACGAACATGAGTTTCTTGTACGAACGTCATGGGATAATGTCCTGGTTTAGGAAACATGTATGATCTTGTTCATTATGGCAAAACGTCAGCCACGATATCTGTCATAGAGACTGTCATAGAGCTACTTTCCTGATGGGGAATGTCGAGACAGTAGTCTAACCAAGAAAGGGAATGATCTGGTGAGCTGAGAGCGGTTGCCGTGGTTTGTGGGACGTGACTTACAAGTTACGGCGCCAATAACAACAGATGATACGCCAAGCGTATCAATAGTGCCTACTGTGCCTACTGTGTGCCATTTGCCGGTATCGCACTGGCGTCACACCTCATATCTACACGACATAGCCTACCTAGCTCTCTGGCCATTCGTTTGTATTCTACAACTCAAACTTTCCATCTGTGAATACCTCCTCCATCCCCAGTCGCAGCCGTCCTCTGAATAAGCAAAAGATGGTTGGATTCAGCCGGCTATCGCTGATAGCCACCGTCGCCACTGCGTCCGCACAGCTTCAACAGCCCCTGGTGATCCCATCATCAGAGCATGTCCACAACACCGAACACATAGCTTCGAAACCTCTGGTTGATACCGAGTCGCTCCAGGCTCGCATCAAGACCGAGAATCTATTCAAGCGAGCAGACGCCCTTTACGATATTGCAAAGTCATCAGAAGAACAGTTTAATCACCCAACACGAGTTATTGGAAGTGAAGGTGAGCTAGCTGCCACGCCTACCATCATCCAAACAACGGATGTGCTGAGAAGATGTGGATGAACGGTATGCTCACTGGCGCTGACACAGGACACCGCCGGACTCTGGAATATGTTGCCTCCGAGATAGAAAAGCTCGGTGATTATTACAAGTCCTCAACACAGCCTTTCCCCGCGGTCATGGGTCAGGTGTTCCAATCCCGCCTTGTTTTGGGTCATAGCGTGCCTGAGTCCGCTTATCCGTGAGTTTCCCTTTGGGTCTTGCTCATTCGCCTCCAATATGTACATCTGCGTCTTAGTCAATATCACGTGGTCAAAGCCCGTTCGTAGTGTCGCGACCATTCGCGACTTACATACTCAAAATGGTGATTACTAACCTCGAGCTGGCAGCATGTCGTTAACGCCTCCCACTACTGGCAAGGAGCCCGTTTATGCCAACTTGGCGCTTGTGAGCAACGTAGGCTGTGAAGCTTCTGACTTTCCGAAAGACGTGAGCGGAAAAATCGCCTTTATTAAGCGTGGGACGTGTTCGTTCGGGGCCAAGTCAGAGCTTGCAGGAGCCGCTGGCGCTGTCGCAGCTGTTATCTATAACTCCGAAGAAGGAGGGCTGAGCGGAACGCTTGGCACGCCATCCCCTAACCATGTTGCAACGTTCGGCCTGTCCGGCAAAGAAGCTGAACCTGTGGTTGAGAAGCTGAAGGCGGGCGAGGCTGTAGACTCGATCGCCTTCATTGATTCCGTGGTAAACACCATCAACACCACGAATATCATCATCCAAACAACCGAGGGCGACCCGGATAACTGTGTTATGGTGGGAGGACATAGCGATAGTGTAGCTGACGGTCCTGGTATCAATGGTGCGTGTCAACTTTCACTTCTTGGTTGTCTGGTATTTGTGCCATGGTCGACTATAGCCAAACATTTCCTCTCGGTCAAGGCAGCATATCGCCATATTTAGGGCGCTGAGCTCTTGTAATCCTGGCTAACAATATTTGCCGTTTACAGACGATGGATCAGGCAGTTTGACATTACTTGAAGTCGCTACTCAGCTGACTCACTACAGCGTCAAGAACTGTGTCCGTTTCGCTTGGTGGGCAGGTGAGGAAGAGGTGAGTACATCTGCCGTGGAGATCCTCAATTTATACCTTATAATATCTGCGATTACACAACTAACCTCGATATTGGACAGGGTCTTCTTGGGTCTGACTACTACGTTGCCACTCTACCTGATGAAGAGAACATGAAAATCCGTCTATTTATGGACTACGACATGATGGGTAGCCCCAACTTCGCTTATCAAGTTTATAACGCGACGAATGCAGTCAACCCCACTGGCTCTGAACAACTACGTGATCTTTATGTAGATTGGTATACCTCCAAAGGGCTGAACTATACATTCATTCCTTTTGATGGAAGAAGCGATTAGTAAGTTAATCACAAACTAATATTCTTTGTTGCTTCATGATTGTAACTTCAAACACACTTTACTGACATGGAGAACTGTAGCGATGCTTTCATTCGCAACGGTATTCCAGGCGGCGGTATCGCCACTGGTGCAGAGGGCATCAAGACCAAAGAAGAGGAGAAGATGTTTGGAGGTAAAGCCGGAAATTGGTACGATCCATGCTACCATCAGCTTTGCGACGATGTCGGAAACGTTAATGCTACTGCCTGGCTCGTCAACACACAGGTGAGACCATTTTAACTCAAACAGTACGATACTACTTTTGGATGCTAACTCCCTGATTCTCAACAGCTTGTTGCTCATTCTGTTGCTACTTTCGCTGCTTCTTTCGAGGGTTTCCCGGAACGAGAGGCTGCTAAGGCCGCAAGTATCTATGAGGAAGAGACATTGTACCATGGACGCTACTTGACTAGGTAGTTGTTCTGTCGATAGATGATGACGAGAGTCTATTTGTAGGTCACAGAATCTATTGGTTGGAGTGTACACATAGAGGACACGTTATGCATGGACAGTAGAGTTTGATGGGCAGCAATATGGTTTATAACATCGGCAATGTATAGAGTGTGCAATGGGTTAGAAACCAAAGCTTATAAAGAGAGAGCCACGCTGTCCCACATTGCCACATTGCCTCCTAAGAATTACAGGTAATACTGAATTAAATTGCAGGTTTGAATGTGCTATTCAGGTTGGCGCCGAGTGTCAAAGTGGATATTTCTGCAACCTAATAGATCATGGAAATTCGACCAGCATAGATAAGTACCCTTTTCACTTTGATTACACATAATCCAGAACTATGTAGACTGGATTACAGAAACCCTCGATCTAGTCCTCCATTCCGCATCTGATTATCTGGCAGAGAAGTAGGCAATGGACAGTGTTAGTGCTAACCTACACACATATGATAAACCTTCACCAAGGCCTAGGTTTTGTGCTCATCGTTAAGCGCATTCTAGCTGCGTCCACAAAACTTGAATAGGAGGAAGAAATGTGAGGAAGATAGGAAAATATATATATAGCTATCCCCCGGTTTCTCGCGTTTGAAAATGCTTGCTCGTGAACATATCGATTGTTGTAGACCTCTATTTCGAATAAAATCAACACCAAGATGGTTAAGAAGGCACGTGCTGCCCTCTTGGGCATGAGCATGTTGGCTCCTGGAGCACTGGCGTCGCCAGGTATGCGACCGCGTCAATTCGTGACTCAAGATGAGACTGTGCAGCCTACCATGATGCCTGCCGCGGTCAACCCGGCGACACTGACCCGGGGCGAGTATGTGGTGACCTTGGTCAACTCGCACACCGCCGATATTACCACGGCGCATAACCAGAATTTGGGGGCGCCGACGGCGATCCAGGATGGTGGTAGCATCGTCGAGTCTGGGTCGACTGCTATCTTTGCTGTCCCTACTGGTGTGAGTATATTCCTGTGGTTTGACGATATTAACTCCCTCTCGTGCAGTGTGGCGTGATATCTCGAGCTTATGTATTCTTCATACATGTTGATGCATTTGACACATTTTGTGTTGCTTAGATCGGCGGCTGATGGTGAGAATATCTAGTGGGCAGGCCGAGTCGCCATGGCTGAGGCGGGTGTTCTCATCCGTGACCGGGCGTCGCTTCTCGAAGGCTCGTTCATTCATGATGAGGGTCTCGGTGCAGCACGGATTGCGTTGGACGTGAGCTACGTGTAAGTCATGCGTGTCCACCCGGACTATGATATGAATCTCTGGGAATGAATTGCTAACAGCTGTCTGTCATAAAGGGACGGATTCACGGTCCCCATCGTCTGCCAATGCAATGACAAGGTGGTGGTGGGTTGTAACCTCGACCTGCTCGACATGTGTCCCGTACGTCTTCTCTCTCTCTCTCCGGTGTCACCGGCATGATGTGTCTGTGACTGTGACCGCGGTACTGACACTAGAGAATACAGGCTGACTACCGAATCAACTACGGGACCTGCATTAATCCCCACAGAGATGAGATGAACATTGGCACGAACTTCTTCCACGAGTGCGCGGCGATGGCGTACACGTTTCCCACGGACGACCGCGCCACTGTCTGGGGTGTTGAGGGCTGCGAGGCTTCGATCAAGTGCTGCGTGGGAACAGCGTGCGCGCCTCATCCTCGCCAGGTGCTGTGCCCGAACGAGTACGGTGTTGCGGAGTTGTGTGTGTCGTTGTCCCCGGATAACTCGACATCTCCTGATGCTGGAAGGAACTAGAGCCTCCTTGCGGGCTTATCGTGGTGTTTCTAGTTATCCATCTATCGAGTTAGGTGGTCGATAAGTTATGGGTGATGGGTCAATGGTCTTGAGGCGGATGATCGGGGGGTTATATACTTATGTGAAATATTCTTACAGGCATTTCATGGTATCTCCATGATATAAAGCGATTTAAGAAGAGTGATCACATACACAACTCTTTCCCTCTCAGCGAAGCTGTTGGACATGCCACGAAGCTCTTTGCGTAATATCACATTTCTTTCTTTGTAGAATCTCGAGTAGGGATATGTCTGCATTCATATGCACGCGATGTATGACTGTTAGGTTTCTTATATCATTCTGTATGGCACTATCTACAGTCTCTTTAAGAGGTAAGTACCGGTATATGTACATGCACAGTGGGATGTGATGGTTACAAGGTACCTATGGGGTAGGTACTTACAGGTACCTGTGGAGATCTACCGGTAGCTATGGCTAGAACTAGGTACCTAAGGAGAATCCACAAGGTACCTAAGGATGATCTCATATTTGTAAGGGCCGGCGGACCTGTCTTGGTCTTCATCAAAGAAGCTGCAAATCTTATCATCACCTCAGGCTGTCGCATGCGTGCTTCAGACGTGTGGTATTTCTACCAACATTAAATTTGCCTTCTTGACCTCTTATTCTTCCTATCATACCTATTTACCGCTTTATTAATAACAAGCATCACATATTCGACAACATCGAGCCGAGTCTGTTGTCGACCACCCCATAGATATGTCGAGCGCCTTTACGAGATAGCCTTCATAGCCTAAGTACTTAGCTTAGAGAAATCTGTCTCAGTTAACCACCATGCCCGACCCAGCGTCCACGGCGACGAGCGACGTCGCGAGCCCTCATCTAGATGGACATGATGCTCCAAATCCCGACCTGCCCGAATCTTCTTCCTACACAGACACGAGTCCCGCCACGGACCCGCCACCTACTTCTGGTCCTCCTCCCAACACGAGGCGATGCTTCGTTTGCCTTGTCGACGAACCCGAGGCCACCCTGCCCGATGACTGGTCGACGCCTTGCAGCTGCTCTTTAGAGGGACACCAAGAATGCCTTCTGGCTTGGGTTACCGACCTCGAGGCCCAGGCTAAAGACATCGCCTGCCCCGTTTGCAAGTCGCCCATCCTCATCACCGAGCGATACGACCCCGCCATCCAGCTCAGCAATTTGCTCAACCACAAGTTCTCAAGATGGTCACCACGCATCCTGTTGGGCTTCATCGCCTCTGGCGCCCTGGTCAGCAGCTCCGTATATGGCGTCAAGGCCATCTCTTGGTTTGCCGGGCCTGAGGCCGCCCTATCATTCTTGTTGACCGATTACAAAGCCACCAATGGCAACAAGACCATGAATCGTCCTCTATATGACCAGACCATCAATCTTGTACATCTTAGTATTCTCCCTCTTATCGCCCCGGCCCTTGTGATCAACCGGATGGATATAGGCGATATCGTTACGCTGCCTGCGTCCTTAGTGGTACAACTTTCTCTCTCTTTTCTTCCTTTTCTATTATACTCCCCCCTTTCAAGTTTTAATGGCTAACATATCGTGATAGTATGCTACGCTGTTCAATCACTCGGCCGAGTTCTTTAAATGGCCACCGTCATCCGACCGCATCATGGCAGTCTATCCAGCCCTTAAAGCCACCTACTTTCACATCCATAGAGCCCTCTCCGGTAGCTTAGAAAAATCGTGGGCGGCTCGGGCCCGCGCTTTAAATATCGATCATGGATCACAAGCAACTCACGAATTCGCTCCACCACCCGAGCCTGCTCCGGCAATGAACATCTTGGACCTTGAGATCGATATCCAGATCGGCGAAGCTGATGACGATGGACAGCAGAATAACGGAGGTGCGCCACGGAATAGAGCTGATGTGGCGGGTCGCTCGCCGATAAATTTCATAGCTGGCGCATTATTATACCCTGGCGTGTGCTATGGCGTAGGAGAGTTGATGCGCCATATACTTCCATCCCGTTTCGTCACCAAGCCCTCATCGGGTCCGCCAACTGGCTTATTGCAAGAGCGTTGGGGGCGTAGCTTCATTGGAGGTTGCCTCTTCGTCGTGCTGAAGGATGCATTTTTCCTCTACGTCAAGTACAAGAGGATGATGAACCGCCCTTACAGAAGGATCAAGAATTCAGATAAGCGCAACATTCACAATAACTAGAGGGCGGCGTTTGGAACAAATTATGACTAGCGTCTTGTCTATTTACGCATGATATGAGATCAGGTAGCTCGGCGTTGAGAAACGGTAACTCACGGACATTGAATTTCCGGTATTTGCTTTGGTCTGAACCGCCACGAGGAGCTCTTCCTGAGGCCACCCTAGTATCATGAGCTGAGTATCCAGCAAAATCTTTCGCGAGCAGATGCTTTTGGTTAGCGTGTCGCACACCTATCAACCTGTTTGACTGGCTGAAATGAGCTTTCAGTCTGAACCAGAATCTTGCTTAGATCGAGACTATTGAAGATGGGTATCACCGGGCTACGTTCCCCGACATCAAGAAAGTAACGAGGATAGAATGAACTCGCTAGGACTTGGATTGCCATGTAAATCATGCCTTGAAATAAATGCTACAGCTAGGACGCTGATGATGCAGCGAGGATAGGAACCACTTCCGTGTATCAGAACAAATCATGTCAAGTCTGAAATGCATTACTTCTTGTATTCTTCATTCATGCATGCTATTGCTATAGTGTCTACTTAATCAAGCCTGACTCCACTGGGATGCCTACCTACCTACTGGCCTGAGGTATCTACTCAAAGCGGCCGTCCTGGTGGTAAAAGGTACTCCGCAGTGGTAGCTCGGCATCAAACCCCTTAGACTCCATCATATGACGGTCGAAGCTCTGCGTCGACATTTGCACCTTTTCGAATAAGCTGCGGTCGAGCATAGGCGCTGTTGGCGGCTGTTGGCCCAACTCGCGGGCGTTCTCGACCCTAAAGGATTACTTGAGTTAGTCTCCTTTCTGAGAACTTCACCCTAAGAAGATAGGAGTAGGGGGGAACAAAATATCAAAAGTTATACGTACTGGATGGTGTAGTTATGGTGCGCCAGGCTCGAGGCGATCTGGAAGGCATTGCGAATCTGGCGACCGTTCCAGCAGCCCGTGGACCGCGCGTTCTCCTCAAAGTGCTTGCCGGCGAAGTCGATGATCTGGGAGTCGTGGATGACCAAGGGGGGCTCGCCCGTCATCTCGTGGCGCTGGGCCTCGATCTCGCGCAGCTTGGCAATGTTGAGGCGGAAGATGTCGCGCGTCTGCGTCTTGTCGAGCGGGGGGTAGTACAGCGACATGTGGATGCGCGACTTGAAGGCCTCGTCGATGGTGCCGACGCGGTTCGTCGTGAGGAACAGCAGCCCGTTGTAGTACTCGAGGACGCGCAGGAATACCGACACGAGCGCGTTGCGCTTCATGTCGAGCTTCGAGCGCTGGCTGAGGAACACGTCGGCTTCGTCGAGGAGGAGCACGCAGTCCCAGAGGTGCGCCAGCCGGAACACGTTGGAGAGCGAGGACTCGACCTCGTGCGGCGTCAGACCCAGGTCGCCGCAAGTTATCACGAACAAAGGCTTCCTGTACTCCATTGCCACGGCTTCCGCTGTCGCGGTCTTGCCCACGCCCGGAACACCGTGCAGAAGGACGACGAGACCGCGGCCCTTGTTCTGGATTAGATCTTGGCTGGGGCCGCCGGTCGACATGTCTACGTAGCGCCGCTCGAACGACTTGCGCTGGAAGTGCGACGCCACGAGGCCGCGGACGATGTCCTTGTAATCCTTGAGGATCTTGAGGTTCTCGAACACGCCGGGTTGGCGCCGGATCGGCTCTGTACATACGTGTGTTAGGTATTACTGAATTTCTTTTGGGAGGGAGAGGAGCATAGAAAGTTACATACTGAGGAAGTTGACGTTAACGGGTATAAATCGGCGCTCTCGCAGCGCGTATGCAAACATGCGTTTAGGCAGGAGCACGAGATCCTCCTCGCGCAGCTCGAGAGTCTGCGGCTGCGCCTCGTAGCGCCGGGCTCCCTTGAGCCTCTCCTTGAGGAAGGTGTCGATGGCGAGGTTCTCGCGGCGCTGGCGCATCTCGACACCGTCGGCGGTCTGCACGAGCTCTTGCTGCGCGTACGCGAGCGATTGCCGGCCGCCGTCGAGCCAGTGCTGGATCTTCATGTCGTCGTGGGACGAGTCGCACCGGATCTTCTTGTTTGGAGTCAGTCGGTGGAAGCTGGGACGCCAGTCTGGGTTCTTCTGATAGGCTTCCGCCATGTCTACGATGACGTCGCTTTCGACGAACTCGGGGTGCCGCATTTCGTTGTTGCTCTCGTCGCGCAGGATCTCTTCCTCGGGGTCCTTCGTGTCGAAGGGTGGGTTGCGCGTGAGCGTCCAGGCGTTGTAGGACTGGTGGCGGTCTGTGAGGAATTTCTGATATTGCCGCCCCGTGTCCTTGAGAGAGGAGAGCACTTGCTGGTAGTCGTGGCGGTACCGGATGGGGAACACCTCGAGCGACTCGATCAGTCGCTCGCCTGGGAACGAAGAGATGCTGAACGTGTGTCGGACGGCGCCGAAGTTGTTGCCGTCGTGGTCGATGTAGTACGCGAAAATATTGAACGTCTCTTTCTTGTTTTGCTGAATGTCGTCCATCAAGAACTCCCATCCGGCCTGGGCGAACGAGGCCTCGGGTTTCGGGAGCTCGATGCGATAGATGCGCCATATCTCGTGGTATCGGCCGGATGTTTCGCCAGCCGCGGGCATACAGATCAGATCACCGACGCGGAATAGGGACCACAAGTCATCATACATGACCCGTTCCGCGGTAGTGCCGTCGTATTGCTTGTACATGGGCATGATCTCGTTGTCGACAAAGTTGACGTAGCATCGCATGTCGCGCAATGCCTCGAGGCTGTCCATGATGGTGTCGAGGTCCTCAGCGTTGGAGTCAACGGATACCATGGATGCCGCGTCGTCATTATCTCCATCATCGCTGCCGTCCTTGGGCTGCCCTTCAGCAGCAGCGGACTCCTTGCTATCAACAGCCTCGACGAACTCGACTTCCTCAGGAGTCTCGTCTCCTGGCTTCTCGGACGAGCTCTCATCTAGATCCTCGACATCCGCCCACTTCTCCTCAAGCGTGGCGAGGATCTCCTTCATCTTGGGCTGGAAGTAGACCAGCGACTTGAAGGGTCGCACAAAGGTCCGCGGAGTTGACCTCTGCTCTGTCTCATTCAGCAGGGAGGTCAAGTGCCCGAGAACCGGCTGCGACTGGATACGGACGCGGTGGATCTCCGTGTCGTTGGCCTGCAAGGCCTCGTTCTTCTTCTCCTTGCGAGCCTTCTCTTCGGACTCACGGTGATACTGGCTATATGTACGGGGCTCCTCTCTAAGGCCGCCGTAGGCCAGCATGTAGCTCTGGCGAATCCTGGCGAGCTCCTCTCGGCGTCGCTTCGCCTGTTCTCGGCGAATCTGGCCTTCGAGGGTAGGGCCACGCATGAGGACATCGATAGCGTAGTCCCTCTCTTCAAGGCCATGGTACCGGTTCTTGAAGTTCTCGAAGTTGCACTTTCGCACTTCGGGGATCTTGGGTCGCCATTTAGATGCCGTACGGCGGGTGTCAGCGATGATCTGCTCACGCCGCTCTGCTTCCTTCTGAGCTGCTAGGATAGCTGGGTCGTGATGGTGAGTTGCGCGTTGGCCTCCGGGCTGTCCCCTTCCACCCCTTCCGGCCCTTCTGCTTGGTCTAGCCATGATGGATTTCTACTGTGTAACTGAGTACAATGGTTGATAGAATGTATGGCTAGTTATGTGGTAGCTCGTCGATAGGGAGAGCACACACATTAATGAGGGGTTGATATCGTGGGAAACATGTTCTACAGGTTCAGCAGGCATCGTTTATATAAGTATCTCGTAGTCAATCGTTGATCGGCTTCTATGCAAACCATGTTTCACTACATTGGAGTCTGGCAAGGCAAACACAAGGCAGCCTCACGTACACACGCTCCATACGATATCTACATGTTTGTCTGTATATAGTAGTTTACCGTATTGGGAAACTTGAGTCATTGCCGGGTTATGGAGCAGGGCAGAAGCAGGGGTTCAGATCTAGGCTTTGTCCAATTGCACCTCGTCAACAGGCGATCCTTAAGTGGCAACTCATGCGTTTGGATAAAGGATCGAAACTACCAAGCGCCGAGCCTCTGTATATCATGATAGATTACGAAGTACCTAGAGATATAGTCACGGTGAGAGGTCGAGCGCTTGGACTTATACCTAATACCTTCTTTGGTAAATGCTGATACGTGTGAACCCCATGTCAGCGCTTGTAAGTGAACTACTGTAGCTAAATAGAAACCCGCCTTAGAAAATCCACATCTAGGCAGCTTCCCCCAGTTTTATGCAGTCAGGCCTACAGCAGTAGTCTGTGGTTGATATCTGATCAGTCATCCGGCAATAGCAACCATCATACGTGTGTGTACGCATAATGCCTTGATCCACTAGGATTCATTTGGAGCCGTCCGTTTGTGGCGGATGAAAAAGATTCCCACAAAGATATCGTCTCAGCCTATGGGATCCTTTCCCTTCAGGCAGCATAGGGGCGATCTAGACCCGGATCATACGTATATCTGTATTATGTGAGAATTGCTTGCCAATTAGCTTGATGTATGGGCTGAGTTAGCTAGATATCGTATAAAAGTGCATGAAAGTTGTACATGCTGGACAGGGCCGAGGGCTTAAGAGGTTGGCAATAAGAGGCTTAGATAGTTGTATTATGTAAGTAGGCACTGAGTTGTATTTCAATGTTTGACTTGAGATCGACGGGGATTGTACTAGGTACCTATTCGAGCCTGCTTACGTAGTCGTCCTCAACCCCCTGTCCTGAAACTATTGACAAGTGTAGGCGACTTAAAAGCACATGGATTTGGATCTGGACACTACAAGATTGTTGCGATGTATCGTCAGAATAGTATCTGATATTACTATGTACATGTAGTCAAGTCAACTTGGATTTGAATTGAAGCGAACTTGTCGCAGTTTGTACTGCCGATAAAATCTACACTACTGTATTGAGACAACAGGAAGGTTGCCTAAAGCAGACGAGTGCCGAGGCTTTCCCCATCTTCCCCACGAATGCCAAGCTTTGCGATTTCCGAGTATGTACAGGAGATACTTAGGTAGATAAAGACGACAGACGAGGAAAGACAGTAAAGTCTCAAGTATATCGGCACCTGGATTTAGTAGTTAATATAAGTATGAAGCCTTTCGAGCAGGCTGTCGAGGCCGCAAGCGCCGCGGAAGAGATTCCAGGTGTGGTGCTCTTGGCCACTGATAAGTCCGGTAAGCTCTATCAGGTCACCTATCTGATGCTGAGGACATCATCATCATCATCAGCTAGCTGTAAGCATGAATTGACGACTCTTAGGGAAGTTCAAGTATGGGAAGGCCTTCGGTAAACGATCTGTGCGCGCCGGTGCAGATCAATCACCCCTCCAGCTTGACACTGTTATGTGGATTGCCTCTTGCACCAAGGTTGTGACAGCGCTGGCAGCTTTACAATGCTGCGAGCGCGGCCTTCTGACGCTAGATGGGCCAATCTACGATGTGCTGCCTGAGTTTCGCGGGTTGCCTATAATCAAGCGTTTCAATAAGGATGGCAGTCCTGTCCTAGAGCCGCATTCGAAGCCCATCACATTGCGCCACATGCTCAACCATTCTTCGGGGATCGCATACGACGAGACTCACCCGAAGTTATTAAAGTGGCATCAGTGGCATCGCACGGCACCTAACCGGTGCAACGCCGTCGAAGGGCGGTACGGCTACCCGCTTGTCTTCGAGCCTGGTGACTCATGGTGCTACGGCGCGGGGGTGGATTGGGCTGGTGTCGCGGTTGAGCGTGTGAACGGGGGCATCAGCTTACAACGGTATTTCGAAGAGAACATCTTTAGCAAGGTCGGGGCCCGCGATATCGTATTCTCAAGTCACTTGTACACGCGGCCAGATCTACGAGCCAGGGTAGCGGATATGAGCAAGCGAGACCCCGCGAACCCGGCCAAGGTGATCCGTAGCAACGCGAGGGCACAATACAACGAAAGGGGTGGCTGTTTTGGTGGCCTGGGACTGTTCGCCACCCCTACGGATTACCTGAAGATCATCAAGGGCATTCTCACAACCGACGAGGATCAGAGGTTACTTAGTACGAAAGGCGTAGATGAGTTCTTCAGGCCTTGCCTCAGCGAGAAGGCCAAAGCGGCCCTGAACAGACTCGTGGCAGTGGAAGAGGCCCGGATAGGGATGGGAAACATCCCGGCCACAGTGACGAAGAACTGGGCTCTGGGAGGCATCGTCAACGAGGGGGATGTTCCAGGCGGCAGAAGAGCAGGATCGATGACTTGGACAGGTCTACCAAATCTAGCATGGGTCAGTATTCCCATCTTCTCTTGGTGTTCTTGGTTCTACTGAAGGAGCTAACTGACTGACTCACTCGGTCCTTTTCAGTTTGTGGACAGGACATCATCGCTATGTGGACTTTATGCGGGGCAGTTGTATCCTCCGGGCGATGCGAAGGTAGGAGAGCTACAGGGGTTATTCGAGCAGGGGATTTACGAGATGCACTCCAAGGTCTCACCCAAGTTGTGATGTTGTGATGTGCATACATAGTAGATCTACATATCATCTACTAAGTACCTAACTGAGTGACTCAGTCTATCTATCCATACCTCTGGTAGTTCAAACCCAGACATGCATGTGTTCCTCAGCCACTCACGATAGCTTCAAATGGTTTCCGAATCTGGTTGCTGGTATGATAAATTGGCCGAGCTGATTGGGTGTATTTCTTTCTGTACTTCACTGTTTGAACTTAATAGATCTACTTAGTGAGCTTATTTATATGTATATGAGTTAGCGCACTAACCTAAGTAGGCATTAAGTATTGGCGATAAGATACGATATCGATAAGAAATTTTGGTTGCAGGAGAGCTAGCAAGCAGCCTTAGAACAAAATAAAGTTCGAGTCGCGATGCGCCATCCTCAAACTTGGGGATAACCTTAAGGAGAAAGACCAAGCTCTCAGTCAGCATTCGATTCCGTGAGCCCGACGTGTTCGCCGACATCCAACACCGATTGCTAATTCTCCTTGTCTGCTCGCCTCCAGCTTCGATAGGCCAGTCAATTGACAGCTTCGCGACCAGCTTCGAACCAAAGCAACCGCTATGGCGACTTCCAAAGTCACTCTTCGGAGTGATGCTGCTGCTTCGCTTCTCGAGCCAGAGAAGACTCTGCGTGCTTCCAAAGCTCTGGTTGCCCACATGAAGAGTGAAGCCGAGAAGAAGGCCGCCACCTCGGAGAAGAAAGAGCTGCTCGCAGACGACGACGACGTTGGCTCCCTCGCCGAGACCCCGGTCTTCGTCACTTTCACCACCAAGCGTCATCTCACCGAATCACGAAACCTCAAGCGTGAGTCCTACAATCTGGAGAGCCTGTCTTCACCCGTGCACTCGTTCGTTAACGATGAATTCAGCCACCAAAATTCCCACCCCGCATCCCATTGAGACCGACCCCGAGAAAGGAATCTGCTTGATCGTTGCCGATGTTAGTCGTGCCTAGGCCTATGATATTCCTCGTTCTTGGATTTTGGATGTGTTGTTGACCCGAAGAAGCCCCAACGCCACTACAAAAACCTTGTAGCCGACTCCGAGTTCCCCAACGACCTTCGCAAGAATGTATCGAGAGTCATTGATTTCGGCAAGCTCAAGAAAAAGTTCACAGCGTGTAAGACCCCTCTTACAGTTGGTACATAAGCCTTTGCTTATTTGGCTTTGCAGATGAAAACCAGAGGGCGCTATATGCTGAGCATGACATATTTTGTAAGCAGAAATATATACCATTGCTTGGGAGAAAGTACTGACCACTGACTATTGTAGTGGCCGATACGTGAGTTTGATGCTTCTCTCGTGATGAACGGCGAGACTAATCAATCGTTCAAGACGCATCATAAATCGTCTCCCCGGTTGTAAGTCAAACTAACCGCTTCCTGTTTGACCATATATTGGCCACGCCTATTTCATGGTTTTCTCATTATCGGATATTGTGGTCCGGCATGAGCACTTTAGATTTTGAAAGGAAATTACTAACAGTCAATGTTTTAGTATTAGGAAAGACTTTCTATAAAAGCCAGAAGTAAGCCTTGCGTCTATTCTCGATCAAACCTTCACCCGCCGCCTCGTTCTGAACGGAGACTTGATATACTTGTTGTTTTTGGGCCAAATCGGCATTGCTAACTACGTTCCTAGGAAGAGACCCATCCCAATTGAGATTCAGGCTCGGATACCGAAAGTACGTAGCGATATGGAAACAATTATCGATGAATCAAAGTAGAAACGAGTCGGTTAACGTGTTCTTTTAGTCCGCTGGCAAGCGTGTCAAACCCACGAAAGGTGAAGTAAACTCGTGCACATCAGTTCAGCTAGCTGGAGAGATCAACCGAGCCGTAAGTGTCGCCTCATGATAATAGCTATTCCTGAATTGAAACTGACCCTGTCGAATAGGTAGCAGCGGCTCTTGTCAACCTGTCTCCTTCAACGAATCATGCTGTGAAGATTGGTTATGCTTCATGGAAAGCAGAAGAATTGGCCGCGAATGCCGAGAAAGTTGTTAATGTGAGTTCTTAGGCTCCATGTTACATTTGCCTTGTACTAATTGATGCTCAGGTCATGGTTAATAAGCTTATCCCTGGAGGAAAGAAAAATGTCAGGGTATGTGTATTGTCCATTTATTATGTCTCGATTAGGAAATACGCTGGGGATTTTCTTGCAGTATATGCGATAAGCATTGGCTAACCTAAACTCCTCGACCAGAGTATCTACTTGAAGGGTAAGATCATATTCCGCCAAGGTTGACAATTACTTTGCTAATATTTTCAAAGGACCCACGACCGTTGCTTTGCCTATCTACTTGACAGATGAGCTTTGGTTGAGTAAAGAAACAGATGTTGTAGGTGATGACTCGGAGCAAGCCAAGGCTCTGCTAGCAGCTGAAAAGGCAAACATCGGCAAGAAACGCAAATCGTTGGAGGGTGCTGTTGAGGAGGCCGAGCCCGTTTCGAAGAAGTCCAAGAAAACAAAGCAGGCCAAGCTGCCAGAGAGCAACGATGACAAACTTGATAAGGAGATTGCGGAACGCAAGGCCGCCCTGAAGAAACAAAAGAAAGCCGCTAAGAAGGCTCTGGACGCATGATGTAGCCGCCTTGGCAAAACCTCTGTATCTCATCTACAGCATGGTGGAGTTTGGAGTTTTGACGGGATTGCAATACGCTTCAAGTTATACATGAGGGTAGACCACGTTACCGTGGACTTTTGTTTGTCGCTTTCAATATGAGGGCGTCTAACCCGATAAATATATCAAATTTGCTCAGGAGCGTCGACAGTCAGCCTAATCAAGCACATGTGAACCAGTAGGTTAGCAAATCACCTAGATAATCTAAGCGATATAGTAGGTCGACGCACGAGTTCAGATGAAATGGCCCCTCACGCCGTTATATAGATGGTATTATATATATATATATATATATATATATATATATATTGCGACAGTATCCGAACACCAGAAACGCCTAGAATGACAACTTTGTTGTACGTGATGTTTTTACAATTCTCCCACGACATTGGACTCCTTAGATGAAGTCTTGTAGGGACCAAAGAACTCGTTGAACACCTCAGTTAGCACACTGTCGGACAGCTGCATGTGCTCGCCCGGCGTAGTCTTGAACTTCAGCCCGCCCTTCCTATCAAGAGCGCGCAGACCGATCCAGTCCTCCTGGTACATCTTGCGAGCGCGCAGGGGCGTGCTCGCGCCGTCCTCGACGTCCTCGAACCAGCCCGTCTCCTTGGGGATGACGGTGGTGTCGTCCTCGAACATGTACATGACGAAGTTCTCGAGGGCCGCGATGTGGGCCGCGTACGTCGCGTTCTTGAGCGCGCGCTCGTTGTTGATGTCGGCGAGGAAGTTCGAGTACGCGAGGTAGCTGTCGAGGTCCGCCGGGTCCCGGAAGTACTGCGCGGGCACGAGGCGCGACTGCACGAACGACGTCCACGTGTTGCTGTGGAGCAGCGCCATGGCGCCGCGGCACAGCCAGTCGCTGCTCGTGCACGCGCGGTAGTCGACGATGCCGTTGTGCTGCGACCCGAAGGTCACGAGGTTGCGCACGGGCGGAAAGTTGCACCGCTCCACGTAGCCGCGGAGAAACTGGCCGCCCTGAGAGAAGCCGACGGCGTCGATGGCGGGCGCCGTCGAGAGGATCGGGTGCGAGGCTAGGTCCGAGCAGACTTTGGACAGCTGCTCTGTTACGTTGCCGTAGAAGGTCGAGCGTCGGTCGCCTTCGCCGCTGTCGTCAAGACGCACGAAGTACACGAAGGTGCCGGGGTTCGAGGCCTCGATGAGCGAGCCGACTTGTTGCATCCCCTCAGCTGTGTAGCTGTCGCCTAGACCGTGCCAGATCACCACGGGCAGCGGCGTATCGTCATTGTCTTCGGCGGCGGGGAGAATGTGTTGCTGGGCTGCTGCTGGTTCGGCGGTTGCGGAGAGGAACTGCGTCAGCGTTGCTAGGAATGGGAGAGCTCGGAGGGAATAATGCATTTTGGTGCTCGGATTTCCTGGGAAATCAGCTTTACAACAACAAAAAGAGTGGAATAGGTGCTATTGGGGATTGAAATCGTTGGATCTTCCCGTCTGATGGTTTTTATAGGTAGGTATATAGATGTTCAAGGTTGAGTTGGATGGATGTGCTGAGGTAGCATGTAGGTAGGTGGTTACTTTGCCGAGCTCAGCTGTTTCAGGCACCCGCCCGCTTACTCGATGCATCTCATCAAGTTCACAGATACTACCCATTAGGTAGGTAAATGAACAGCCCTGCGAATAAACCTGTATTCTAAAACGAATAATCAACATCACTTCTACTTACTGGATCTTCGGTGTAGTATTGAATCTCGACCCGGAGCCGCCGCATTGTATGGAGGCGGTATCTACCTACTTCTATATTTCTACACATGGGCAAGGTACTTGGGCAAGTTGATTTGAAACTTTGGAAGTCTCCGTTTACACCTCATTTCTGCAAGACGATTCACCTGGTTTTTGTTGCAGAATAAGTCTTGCTTCATAGCACCACGCGCTGACTTTTCCAGGGCCGAGATATCGCGTATGAGGTGTGAGATTTCCCGAAGCTGGAGGCTGGCACATTGATGGGGGTGGTCGTTCAGCTAAACCCCGGTTTATGCAAAGGGCCTAACACTATAACTAGGTAGTATCTACCTAACCAGCTACATCCTTGTAACCAGGCCATCGCCGACATTGACAGCCTCCGTGCTTTGAAAAAGCACAGCTCATCGCCTCTCTCCTTCATCTGATACCCACGAAATAACACCCGGCTTGCTGCTGGACACTAGCAACAAACAGCATGGCTCTTACCGACACGCTGATGGAGGACGCGTCCGATGCTGATGCACCCAGCACCGGCAATGGCAATGGCAATGGCAATGGCAATGGCAATGGCAATGGCAATGGCAATGGCAATGGCTCGAATGTCTCCATCGGCCCGTCAATCGGTGTCATCAAATCTGGCCGCCCATATTTGCATGAGAGCACCATCCGTCGCAAGCTGGCAAGCCTGGACATGGACCTTTCTAGAGACGCGGCCGCACGTCTTCAGGGTGTTCAGCTCATTGACGATGTTCGGAATTTTCTACGGCTGTGCGTTCGTTCCCTGTTCCCAGCACTGTCCCGATCCCTTCTCCAGCAGCTCACTCACATCGCGTCGCTTTGACCGATTGTGCTTCATATCACTTTCCTTCACAGGCCAGCTGACCGTCAAATTGTAGTCCCATCATCACATACATGGCTGCCTGCGGCTACTATCACCGGTTCCGCCTTGCATTTGATCCTAAGGAGTATCAATGGGCTGATGCGGCACTGACCTGCCTCTTCGTGGCTTGCAAATCGGAGGACACGCTCAAGAAATCCCGGGAAATCTTATGTGCTAATCACAACATCAAGAACCCGGATCGCATGACTACACCGGATGACAAGGCAAGTAAGCTCTCACACCTCCATATCGTCCCGATGGCCCTAACTTTCCCTCCATAGCTTTTTGACCAAGGCTCCAAGATGCTGATAGGCCTGGAGCGCCAAGTTATTGAGACCTTGAGATTCGACTTCCAGGTCCGCAATCCGTTCAAGATACTCGCAAAGATTGTCAAGGCAGTTCTTGGCTCGGATAGGATTGCATCCGAGTTCTTCGTCGAGGCATGGAAGGTTGGCACTGACATGTACAAGACTTTCGCCCCGCTCAAATATACTACCTTCACCTGCGCCTTTGCTGTTGCCAGGCTCACAGCTCTCATTACGGGGCTATCCGAGGACACATTCGTCAACCTAGATCCCGCCGAATATTACACCTATGAAGAGTGGGTGGCCGAGGTCATGCTTGATGTCCTCGACCTCTACACAGATAATTATCGTTCAACGCTCCTCGGAAAACAGACTAACCCCCAGGTCTTTATCGATGTCAAGATCAGAGTCAACCAGCGCATGGAGGCTGCCCAGGTTCCTCGCTACCAAAAATACTGCAGCGAATGCGAGCGTGAAGGATTTACGACTCCATCATATGACGCATCGGCTACTTCACCGGCAAGCCCCTTGGGAACGAACAGCACCATTAAGCGTGGATCTAAGGGATACGATGGGACTTACCGCTTCCTGTTCGATGCTTACGAGGTTGGTCGAGAGCGAGCAGCTTATGATGAGTATACAAAGGACGAGTGGGATGAGTGGGAGGAGGAAATCGAGGAGCCGATTCCAGAGCGCGATAGTCGGCGTCGCACCGATCTGGGCCCGGAACCGCGCGCTCCTCCTCGAGAGCCACGTGGCGATCTTGGGCCTGAACCTCGTGCTCCTCCCCGCGAACCACGGGGCTCTCGCGGGCACCGGGGGCACGGTCGCGGCCGCGGCCGCGGTAGAGGCGGGCATGAACCCGGATGGAACCCACGGAATCGCCATGACCATCGTGGTCGTGGTCGCGGCGGTGGCGGGGGAGGTTTCTATTAAAAGCTCACAGCACATATATTTGGCAGATCATTCTCACCGTTACTGTTTTCAGTTTTGATGATTGCACTCCTACTTGGCATGGTATCAGGTTTTTTTTTTTTTCAAATCCAATCGGAGGTCCCTCAATCGCATGGATGAAACGGCGTTTTTCCAAGAAGATACCCATTCGCATTTCAGATTAGGTCATCTCCGCTATGGCTGCGTGGTAATTGTTAGGGCCGGGCACTGCAGAGATAGAGGTGTTATAGGTGTTGCGGATAGAGTTTTACTTTCTGGCTCGATGTATCACTGTCATTTGAATATCATGAAAATACCATTGGCCTGTACTTGATAACGAAGAATGGTGGTCTCTTGCTACTTGGTTAGGTAAAACATTCTAGCATATTGCGTACAGTAGTCTGATACAGTGCCACTATATAATGAGCACTGTTCCTATCTTTGTATCCCATGCCTGGGTTAGCAGGCTGTCTAACATTGCCACTCAACTTCTCATAGAGTCATGGGTCAGATACCAGATTTCGAACTCTAATCGAATCATTATATCTCACAGATATTAGAAGTACTTGCAATCATTGCTGAATTGCATGAACGAGAAGCGTCCTTGCCTTGCAGTTTCCTGAAAAGAAATCATGCTCTCTTATACTTAGATAACTAAGGCCTTTCTTCCTTGATACTGAATAGTTTCAACATGCCGCGAAAGGTAAGCCGATCATCCCATATCATATCATACTAAGAAAGCGCAGCTTCTATTTTTTATATTCTTTCTTCTTTTTACCTTCTCTTCGTTATATACATAGCGAAACAAGAAAGAAAGAACGACTAAAAAGTAAAGACAAATAGGTCAGAGTCCCCGCAGACCCGGCGCAGAACCGCGAGAACCAACAGCGCTCGCGGGCGCGGCGCAAGGCGTACGTCGCGCGCCTCGAGGAGAAAGTGCGCGATTACGAGAGCAGGGAGATGAGGGCCACGCTCGAGATGCAGGCTGTCGCGCGCGAGGTCGCGTGGACGAACGAGCGGTTAAGGGAATTGCTTCGTATGAAGGGGGTGGGGAGAGAGGAGGTCGATGGGTTCTTGAGAGGGTGTAGGGAGGAGGGAGATGAGGGTGCTGTGTGTATGGTTTCCCGAGAGGAAGCTGGGAGGGATAATTCTTCAGGAGAAGAAGAAGAAGAAGGAAAGAAAGCGGTTCGCGATATTGTGAGAGAAGAGGGGTTGGCCACCGTCGACGATGCGGAGCGCGCGCTCAGCACGTCGTGCGAGGCTGCCGCGAGCATTATCGCGGGATTCCAGGGCCACGGCGATGTGTCCCGTGTGAAAGAGGCGCTTTGCGGGGACGGAGAAGATGTTGCGAGGTGTCATGTTAAGAATACGCGGTTATTTCAGTTGATGGAATGAAGATTGAGTTAATTATACGGAGCTTCGTTCCTGAGAGCGGGTTTGCTCTCTGTTTTCATGGTGTTAGTACATGAGAGAGAAGGCGGCTATATACATATGTAGTCTATACAGGGTGCGCTCGTTCGTGACCTTAAAGGCACATTTCACAGTAAATATCTAAATTACAATCGCACGAGAAGTCACTGATATGGCTTCATTTAGCAAGAGGGAAGAAAAAAAAGAGAGAAAGAAAAGGTAAAACATACAACACCAGCATTCCCTGGTCGCAACTACTAATTGGTTGGTATCAGCAATTGAATGGAGCAGCAAGGAGTGGGTTATAGTACTAAGTAATGGGGCAGAATCTTGCCTTCGGGCATTTGGTCAATTTGAAACGATGTAAGAACTTTCTCCAACGACGCCTGTTCGATCCTTGTACTAACCAACTCTATAGACAGAGAAGATTAGCATGGCCCCTGCACTAAGGATGACACGCTTAATCAAAGAGATGCAACCAATTTTTTTTCTTTTTTCTTTATCACATTTTATTATATATCTAAAAGTTACTTAGGAGACGGACGTAATATCAGCAGTGGCGGGGGGTTCATGAACCACGGTCTATTTCAAAACCTAGATACACAGACATCATGGGTGGGGCCAATGTGTAAGGTACAGCGTCCTATCCTCGTTTTGCATACCTTCAATACCTACCTACTATTATATAAGAAATATATTCCACTTAGAAGACAACATTTAGTGCGAGGGATTTGGGACTTGTATTGCCTGGACCATGGGCGAGTTCTGTGCTGCAGATATCATCACTGCTTGGCGGTGAAAAACCGTCGTGAGTGAGTGTGTCATGCCCCGCCTTTGATTGGCTAGAGATGTCTAGGGACCTGTCACTTGAGTTGTCCGCCACTAGTAGACATACTCTATAAGTGTATAAGTATATATATATCTTGCTATAAGTCACCATGGTACGAAACTTCATGTCGTAAATCTTGCAGTCTCTTTCCATAACATTGTTCGTGCTCAATGACAATATATAAACTCGGACACGACCGATTCTATATTGTAATTCTAACGTAGTGCTTGGCAATATCCCATCGCCTCGGAGACGCAACGACCTCAAATACCACACTTCCTTCAGCGGCTTTATACTACAATGGCTAGCAAGGAGAATCCTGATCTCCATCTACACACAGTTCGACTGGACGTAACTCAGACAGACCACGAAAAGCCAAGCAGATTCAACACGGACATGCCTGACCCCGAGAGCCAGGATAACGCCTCGGAGAACTCCCCCCCGGCCGTCGGGAAGCCGTCGGCCTTCAAGTCCCTCGGCTACCTAGACAGATTCCTCGCCGTCTGGATCCTCCTCGCGATAGTACTGGGCATACTCCTGGGGAACTTCGCGCCAGGTACGGCGGCCGCACTGGACCGGGGCAGGTTCGTCGGAGTTTCGGTGCCGATAGCCGTCGGACTGCTCGTCATGATGTATCCGATTCTCTGCAAGGTGCGCTTCGAGACGCTCGGCGAGGTCTTTGCGCACCGGGGTATCTGGAAGCAGATAGGGTTTAGTGTGTTTGTGAACTGGATCGTGGCGCCTTTTCTCATGGTAAGTCTGCATGCTCCCCCCCTTTTTTTTTTTCGAATATGAGATGTTACTTCTCAGCTGTTTTCCATCCGCTATGAATGCGGAAGTTAGAAGAAGCTGAGCTTATCGAGAAACTGCTACCTATGTTAACTCTTCTTATTATAGCTGGCGCTCGCGTGGGCTACCCTGCCTGACCAGCCAGATCTCCGAGCAGGCTTGATTCTCGTTGGCCTGGGCCGATGTATCGCCATGGTAAGAACTTTCGCTGAAAGAGCAGACCAGCCCCTGTCGTTTATTTAATTCCTGTTAAGCATTTCTCACACACATCCATCGGCAGGTCTTGATATGGACGGAACTAGCTGGTGGCGACGGGGAATACTGCGCGATCCTTGTGGCCATCAACTCGATTCTTCAAATCGTCCTCTTCGCGCCCCTTGCCGTCTTCTTTATCCGCGTCATTAGCCGCCAGTCTGGAGACCTGGATGTGCCCTATGAAGTCGTCGCGACCAGTGTGGCCGTCTTCCTCGGAATCCCCTTCGGCGCTGCCGTCATCACGCGCTTCGGTCTGCGCAAGGTCGCTGGCGCGACGTGGTACCAGGATGTGTTCCTCCGGTTTTTGGCGCCTTGGTCTCTTATTGGTTTGCTGTATACCATTGTCGTGCTCTTCGCGTACCAGGGCCAGCAAGTCGTTCATCAGATCGTGTCTGTTGTGCGCGTTGCCGTCCCGCTCGTGCTGTATTTCGTCATCGTGTTCTTCCTCACGCTGTGGGCGACGCATCGGGCTGGCTTCGGGTATAGACTGGGTACTACACAAAGCTTCACGGCTGCTAGTAACAACTTCGAGCTGGCTATTGCCGTGGCCGTGGCCGTGTACGGCCCGTTCAGTGACCAGGCTCTTGCTTCTACTGTTGGTCCCTTGATCGAAGTACCTGTGCTGTTAGGGCTGGTTTATGTCGTTAGATGGATTGCGAGGAGGTGGAATTGGAAGGAGTGAGCCGCCCCTTCAGTCTAGGGAACCAGATAACGATTTATGCAATGTTTACTATGGATAGGAATTACACAGCTTTAATGGGTATGTGAAGTTCGGGTCTATGCCAAGCTTTCAAGCGGCCATTTGAAGAAAGTCCTTATGATCATAAAATTATGAAAACATCTGCTCATATCAGATGTTGACTCTTATTTTGATGACACCAAAACTGAGTAGTGGACAAACGTCTTTTCAACGTAGTCTAGTATTATCAGGATCGGTCCTTAAACATAAACCCATTACAAAAATTGTTGTGCTTATGTGGCACTCGAGATAATTGTCAGGGGCCCGTTGGTCACATAGGCTTACCGTTTAAAGCAGAAGACTTTTCATTTTCGAAGCTTCTTTTCCGTAGCCAATCAATGGTGGTTGAGTGAGAGGTACAAATGTAATACTTTAGCTCCTTGGCCGCTTCATGTACGTACTAGACTCGACTAATGCGTCTTTGGGTGTCTTTGTATTTTTAGAGAAAATTAGCCTTTACTTATATTGCAATGAGCAAGAAGTTACGTGGTGTCTCACAGGTTCCGAGTTTCTGGGTATATGTTGGTGAATGGGCCAAAGCTAGGGCAAAGCTCACTCTCTAAATGCCACTGTTAAAAGTTTAAGGTAAATACTGTTCTGTAGAATGATCTCTTAGAGTACAATGTGAATAATTGGTTTCGGGATCGATGGCGGAAAGTTTGCTCGGTAATGAGTGAGGATAGTAGTGTCGAGGTGAAGGGCAAGGAGCTATTCATTCATTATTGATTTTTCTTTTTGAATTGATGAATGACCCGTTCAATCCTCTTTTCGTGTTAGCTGTATGCAAAATGAAATAGAACGGCTAAATTAGCCGTACTTTTGCTACGGATGGCAGAATTGCTTTGTGGTCAGAAGGTTCACAACCAGTATCAGTTATCACTTTGAGTATGTCTCGCTATTGGACCGTTGTCTACAGCCCCTCCAATAGATAGCAGTCACGTTCATTCGTAATCGGCCATTGTAACATCTGGCCCAGTAGACAGAACCATCTATCAGAGGTCTAGGTCGCTCTCATGCAGTCATGGGCAATTAACTTAATGATTCCTTGCTTATGATTCGCATGATATTCTCAATGCTACGTTGCTTTCTCTTAAAATTTTCCGATGACCCAGGTCCTTGAGGTGACATTTATCTTGTGTGTCATAGACCACGTTTTTCGGTATCACGTATATGATCTCAACATTGAAAGCAGATATACCAGTGAGAAACGCGAAACCGGCAGACACGGTACCCGTAGAAAACATATGACCAACCCTTATTATTATTATTTTTTTCATCGCGTTTTGTTTGATGTAGGATGATGCGCCCATGCTTAACCGAAATTTGTGCAAAAAAGGGGAATAATCCGTGCGCTTCCAAGGGTGCCCGCCTGCCATCTGTGCCTCGCGTCACTAGCGACTTTCTTGGTATGTCACCGGATTTTAAAACTTCAGGCGACGCCATTACGGATGGCATTGGTGCGCGTTAGCGCCCGCCACTTTTTAGTTTCCGCCTTGGAAAAATCTCACGATGCCTGGACATGCCGGCCTTGAGAGACGATACCTATTGCGGGTATACCCGATGACAGTTGCTAGGGTCATGGATAAAGATGGCCAGAAGCCCCGCAACGCGTCAGGCGTTTACACGCACGTTCTGGCAAGCTTGGCGGTATGAACGTGTCTATGCCGAATGCCGGTGCTTAGATAGAAGGACGGGCCTCACTCTCATCCATGACTGATTTGCTGTGTTTATCGGCAGTCAGACGAATGAAACCCTATCGGGAGGCATCCGACCTAGTTAGGCGCTGATAGGTGCCTCATGGTGGTGGAGCTTTGTCTTTTTATCAATGGACGATTCGATGGAAGAGAGGAGGGGCACTTGGGTGAAATCGCAAGGATCTGCTGAGCGCTTCTTTGATTCGATCCCAAAAGCTGATGGGTGCAAATCCTTTTAAGGCTTTACTTTCGGCGATCACGAAGTCCCCAAGTCCTGGGACTCTGCAAGAGCGTGTAGGTAGGTACGGCGTTCCCTGTTTACCGGCCACAGGGAAGAACAGGGGTATCTTAAGCGGTTGGCTAACAACTCGAAGTCCTGTCTGAGCGATCCCAGTGGAAGTTGAGATATTTGCTCAACTCGTTGTCGCATCTCGGCGCTAAGATCGAAGCTCTCTTGCCTTATATTTAACGTCGCCATGTTACTTCTAGACGTCTCCTGAAGTTCACATCGACCACCTGGCAAGCCTTCAAGAAGTCGTGTACTACTCGAGGCGTCGCGCTAGAATCTAGACGTATTTCAGCCGTGAAATAGACAGCGCAAGTCTTTGGAATAATATAGCCATCTAGCCTCATATGACAAACCAATACTTTGAATAAGATAGCTTCAACCCCTGATCCCGATCACTTTGTCAGCTTAGTATGCAACGTGATCACGGGGGATCTTGGTCACAGACTAGGTTTTCCCGATGGTGCTGTTATCCATGTTTCCATTGCTCCGTACATCTCTGTCTTACAAATTTGACCATCACCATGAGGGGGAGGGGGCCGTGTTTTACCTCTTCCGTGACCAACGGCAAAACAGGTAAGGGCACTGATCCTCGTTCCCCAGTGATATGCTTTCCCCATCCCGATTTTGGCAGCTGCTACAAATGCTGAATAGATTCGGGGTTATGACGTAAAGGGAAGTTGATAAATTCTCGTCGGGGGGAAACATCGTCTTTTGGTGGCTCGCGGGTAGTATCGTGTACAAGCGGCAGATAATCATATATAGAGGCAGTTACCTCACCCAACTTTACTTCACCGCTCACACGCGAGATGTTGTAGATTATTCCGACACCAACATACTTACACATGCCGAGCCAACAAATCTAGCTGAACCTGGGTTACCATAGAGAACTTCAGTAGCTGGTCCCTGACCTTGCGTTTCAGCCGGTTGCGGCTAAGTTGCTAGTTGCCCTATTCTGTATAACCCGAACGCCAGGATTAGGGACGTTACAATCGGGTTGTAATACTGGACTATTGGAAAGGAGCCGAAATAGTAACCAACCAGCCCTTGCCTGTTGGCTGCTAGTAGAGACCCTTACCGCCAGGCCAAGGTCCTTCCTTCACTGCCGGTTGCGTGTTTTACATGTTAGCGTATAAGTTGAGGCATTCAGCTCTAGTGCCTAACGCGCCCACGAATACTTATCCCAGCCAAAGACAGGAGTGAGTCCGAGGCACAACCACTATCAACATAGTAACGCAACACATTGTTGCAAGTATCAAAAATCTCGCCACAATCTTGACAGTCTGTGCGAATGCTTGATGCAAGCTAGATTTTCCCCCCTTTATCGCCGTCAATCCTGAAACTTACATATACAAATCATGAAGTCAGTGGTTGTTCAAGGCCATATAACTGGCATGGAAAGCTTTGTGTAGCCCACCCTACTGGATGAGATCGACGATACTGTGGAATATGGAGCGATCTCTACCGCTTCAACATACACCAGGTGCTCTAAAGATGGAGACGATGATGCAACAGCGCGATGCTAGACAACCAGGGTTGCGTTTGTATCAGCGGATGTTATGCTTGGCCAAACAGGCATGGGATATCCATCACAATGTATATTTTGTCAGGAACTAACAGTATTAGTGTATGGCTATGGCTTCTCGAGGTGAAATATCTTACCTAGAAAAGCCCCTGAATCCTCACATTGAGACATACGATCCCGATTTAAGGAGCTGCTCTGAGGCCGAGACTCGTCGGTGGTATCAGTTAGAAAAAGCCCACATGATAAAAAGGTCTGACTGGCGTTCTCAACGACAAAGACGTGATATGAACGTGCCTACGGACGAAGATGTTCAAAATCGGTACGGGCTGTGTTACGAAACTCGACGAGTACCGAGGAATACCTCTTGTCGTGGTCCCGATCACCACGCTGTAATCGAGGCCAAGGTCATTGCCGACAATATCAAGGCCGTAATCACTTACAAAGAAACCATCAAGAGCGCCGAGTTGGGCACCCTTCCTTGCATATTCTGCATTCATGGTGGCAATCGTTATGGAGGCACCCCTTATTCGGGATTATTTGAGCGAGCCAAGGAGTGGACCAACCTTTTCCAGGCAATTGTAGTCAGCGTGGACTATCGCCTATCACCGAATCAGTCGGACGGGTCACCTACAGGAGAAGAACCTACAAATGATTGTTTTGATGCTTTGACATGGATCTATCAACATCTCGGCGCGGATGGGGATCCCGTTCTAAAATACGGCGATCGGAAAAAGGTTATCCTTTTTGGAACTTCGGCTGGAGGTGGCTGTAAGTCCCATCTCGAATAGCTCTATTTTGGTTCTAGTTGTCTCCAGTGACGACATATCTTGGCTTGGTTTGGGTGTCCTAAGAAACCGGTGCAATCGCGAAAAGTTGCTGGCAATACCGTACATAATGGCAGTTGCTGACACCGGGACGTTGCAGTGGCGGCGTCGACAGTTCTGAAATGGTGCCACGAACAGCGTGAAGGCTCTTGTGGGACACTCGGTGATCTCCATGGTTTGCTCCTGGAAGCACCTCAGCTCGATGATCGGTGCAACACACAGTCACATGAGGAATTTAAGAAAGGTAATATGTTCACATCACAAGATGCAATAGAAGGGTGGAAGGCCTCGCTCGGCGCGCGTAGGGGAACGGAAAACGTCAGCATATTTGAGGCTCCGGCTCGGGCCTCGGCGGCGGATGTTAAGGGTTTCCCCCCATCTTACATCGATGTAGGAACGGCGGAACCTTTCAGAGACGAGGCGGTGGATTTCTATAACATGCTCCGTAGTGCTGATGTTGAGGTCGAGATGAAAATCTGGCAGGTTAGTCCTCTGGAGTCATTTCTCCTTACTTGGGCAGGTTCGAGCCTCATTGTTCCTGCTTCCTCGCCGAAAGATGAACCGGGCTCCTTCCTCACCTAGCAGCTACCTACTGACTCCAGCTGATGTAATAGGGAGGCTTTCATGGATTCTTCGCAGCTGAGCCCGACGCGCTTATTTCGAGGGTTTGTAATCTCACGAAACTGAAATGGCTTTGTCGACGACTGGGGGTTCAGAACAAGGGAATTGACGACGAGTATGAAGAGGTGAGGGCCGCTTATGAAATTAGGTCTAGGGGGATGGTTTGATGATGAGGAGGAGGAGGAATATAAATCAAGCTGTAGAAATCTAAAAAAACGATTCGATTACCTACGAATAAGAATCAGGGAGGTAGTTAACGGATTTATGAATTTATGTCATCCTAAAATTAAAAAATACCAAGGCAAGCAAATTACTGGAAGGCCATGGGTCTTGACGCATGGGCGTTGTGACAGGTCTCATTTATGTTGAACCACGGTAATCTGGCATCGTATCTTTTTATAGATATAATAGGCTTAATTACTTGCTGGTCTGGATACACACAAACGCGGAGGTTCGGATTATTTAGAGAAAACTGCACGCAAATAGCAGGTTTTAAAGCTTGATCTGCCATCTAAAGTATAGGCTTATACACGGAATGAATCACATGGCGAGATATATGATGAGGTTATGTCTACTGGATTTATCATATAGATGGATGGCAGGTAGTATAGCTGGCACGACAAGGTATGGGGAGCTAGGACCACCACCTGCACATGTGGGGTGGACTTACTTTACTTAAGTAGATACCTAAATGAGCTGGCCCTACGCACTCAGCCAATCAAGTAGGTACATATAGCCAGAATGCTGATATAAAATATCAATACAAAATAACACCTGGATCAAATTATATCGGAGGTAAATTGATAGTAGACATATGAGAAACTGTCTGTCGTGGGTAGTAGCAACCTTCTAAGCTTGATACAGTACCTTATCTACATGATTAGGTACATAGGTACTTTACAGCCTGGGAGTACAGATGGAGGAGAGAAGGAACGCTAGCTGCCTTCCTGTGTACATATACTTATAGCTCAGTACTTGATGTGGTGTATTGACAGGTACCTCAACCTTGGATGTCCGCGTCTGGCTTAGTAGCTAATGTACGAGTAGGTACTTAGCCGGTCTCGTATGACGCACGCAGTGCCATTGCCTGTGTCTCTGCCTGTGCGTCATACTATAGGTACTTAGGTAGTTTCAGTGGCCGACGCCCACTATCATCATCGTCGCTTCTTGCCTGCACCAATCCAGCTTCACCTTTTCCACCTCTCTCTCCCTTCACCTCTGAACAACATCTTCTTCTTCACCCGCCACGCGCATCGGCTGTTAGCCCGTCCTGCCCGTCTTTCCACTCTAGATTATATCTGATCCCAGTACATCAAATCTCTTCTTTTCTCCCTGTCGTATAGTATACTTTGTTTCTTGCACACACACAAATTCCACAGCCGACATGGCGCCGCCTCCTCCTGCCAACTTGCCTCTCGGCGAGAGAATCCTAGCTCTCGCCAAAACACTGCAATGTAAGTCAGCCTCGAACCTGTCCCCGGACTGACTCATCCTGAAACCTGTCGCTGACCTTGTCGCCCCCGACTACAGTTGCTTGGTTTAGCGGGTACGTGAGAGATCGATCAAGCCACCTACCTGAACACAGACCCCGCCGCATCCCTACCTCACTCCGGTTCCAGCCTAGCTAGCCTGCCTGCCCGCCCTCACGCGAGCCCCTCCCACACCGACAACAACAGCAACAACAGTATCAATCACGACCTTGCAGGCAGATAGTCATGGCTGTCGCTGTACCGTTTCAGGAGAGTGAATACTGGATACTGATTCTGGATTGTGTGTTATAGGCATCTGGTTCTCATGCTCTGCATCGTCCGCTATGTGCTGTCATACATTACCTTCAACTACTATAGCGGCTGGGCCCGGTTTACCTACCGCCTCTCTTTTATATCGGCCGCCATGACCTACGGCATAGTCGTTTACAAGACGTGGCGTGCGAGGCAAAAGGTCGGAGCCAAATTCCCCTCTGGCGGTATCATCGGCCTCCTAGCCGAGGAGAATGTGCAGTATCTCGGTATGTTTTGACTTACCCTATCTCGCTCCTCACCGCCTGTGCTGTCCATGCATCCCTACTAACGCGCTGCTTACCTACGCACAGCCATGGCTCTGGTATGGCTTCTAGCGCCCCAATATCCCCTTGCGCTACTGCCTTACGGAATCTACTCTGTCTTCCACGTTGCCACCTACCTGCGCAGCAATGTCATCCCGACCATCCAGCCCGCAAAGGCCTCGGCTGGTGCCAAGCCGCAGCCGAACCCGCTCGCTGAAGCTATCGGCACCTTCGTCAAGACTTACTACGACGCCTCCATGTCTATTGTCTCGGGACTAGAGATCCTCCTCTGGATCCGCATCTTACTTTCCGCCGTGCTCTTCCAGAGTCGCTCTTGGATCCTCCTCGGTTTGTACACGGCGTTCCTACGAGCACGATTCGCTCAGAGTGCCCACGTGCAGAACTCATTCAGCGCATTGGAACTTCGCGTAGACTCGATGGTTGGCGCTCAGGGAACTCCACCAGCTGCTCGATCTGTCTGGGATGGTGTCAAGTCAGGAGCGCGCCAATTCCACGCCGCCACCGACCTTAGCAAGTACTCGAACGGCTCCGGTGTACCAAAGAAGACATCTTAAGCACGGGGTCATTAAGGCCTTGTCCGAAGCGTTATTTTATTCTCATCACACACCATGTTGGTGTAATGAAGCAGAAAGTGAAGTCGCGTTGAGGTCGCGCCGAGGAGACTATGATGATCAGACTTAGGCTATAGGTCAATCTCGGCCTTAGCTGGACATTGGTGAGGAGGCGATGGAGCGAATGAGAAATGACGGTTGGTAATGGCATACGGAGTCATTCGTGGAAGGGGTAGGAAAATTGTTGGGCTGGGGGGAATAAGATTCTGGTTTATCCCAGGAGTTAGGTGGACGGTCGGTGTAGGACAATTAAAGTATTTGATTTTTTTTTGAACCTTTTTTTTCTTTCTTTCTGCTACTGTGACATACCACTAGTTTTTGGGTCGAAACTGCCGTCCTGGGTTATTTTTGCTATACTAAACTCATCCATTTTAGTATCAATGGATACCTATATAAACTGCTGAAAGCCACCTGAATACAATATCTAGAAATTGCGATTATATAAGTGAGTTACGGGTAGCTCTGGCTGTCTCAATTCTGCATCTGAGTCTATGGAGCGGAGAACTCGAATGAATACGTTTCACTTCTCTATAGACTATATTCATAACATGGTAAAGCTGATACGGTAACTCAGACGAATTTTACATACGCGTAATTCCCTCCCTAAGTATTAGAGTTCTTGCACGTGGTGAATAAGCCGAGGCCCTTTATCTCTGTAGGTACTAAATTGGTATGAGGTACGAGGGTTGTGTTGGTGACAAAGGGGTCAGAACCGCAAGCATCGATATTCTTTGAGAGCATATCTGAATTGTATTTTGTCCCCGCTTTGAAACGAGATTAAACGATTGTTAGGTAGTGAGGGTGTGTTAGGGCTGGAAAGGATATGAGTTGTGATAAGGGGAATATTTCGCATGGTGTCGATGCTGAGACGATAGATTGAGTTCGTTTCGGTGAATTTCATTTCAAGGCGTGCGAAGATAACTTATAGAGTGATTCATTTGAATAACTAAGGTGTCAACGTGTGTCGGGCTGTCTTGAGCTCTTGGTAGCTGCGAACTGATTTGGTTCAACGAAACTATGGGCCACAGTGATCCTTCTAAAGGGGGTTTCCCCTATCCTACGAAGGGTGTTATCTTCCCTGATCCACCATGGGAGGCCGACTTTGATGGTATGGCGAGGAGATCCCTTGCAAGTGGGTTTGATGAGGATGGTGACTACGAGATGCAGGACGCAGGGTACTTGGATGATGACGAAAATTTAGACGAAACGACCGTTGGGGAAGGCATTGGGAAGGTGGCTAGGGTTGAGGAGACAAAGGGTGCGTTGTTTGGTCGATTCTAGTCTTGTAGTCGTGACGGGTTGGAATATCAAGTAACTAACATTCTGGCTATGGGAATGAAATTCTCGTAAGAAGCTGTTGAGCTGACATGTTAGATTAGGCACAGCAATCAAAGGTTCCGTCCCAGATCCCGGGACAGCAACATTCGGAATCGAGCTCGAGTTTCTAGTGGTGCAGTGCCCGAAAACGAAAAAGGACGATGGAAAAACATTTCACATCACGGATCCACACCCAAACGAACCCCGGTATTCCTCGAAGAAGATGGCGGAATGGTCACTGAAGCATTGGCAAGAAAGACAAAAGAGTGGTGAAATTTTCGAATGGTTCCGCGGACGTAACGGTGCCTACGCCGATGGATATGATTTCGGTGGGGATGGGGATTTTCGGCGGGCACGGTATTCGAGGGTAAGATAGATTATCAGTTAATAGTTCCCTAACTCATATGCAGCCTTCGCGTGCTACTGCATGTTTCGTCTAAACAGTGAGATTTGATAACTAACTGATGGGAACTCTTAGACGAAATTGACTCGCGTGCTGAGAGACAGAGGACTGGTAGTAATCAAGTGGCCCGAGAAAGACATAAATCCACAAGAAAAATATGCTCGCGGAGCATTGATCAACGACTTCAGCGAAAGCGAAGATAGTGACGACGAGCGGGAGTACGATTATTCCAATAGTTCTCGACTTGTCAACTTCTCTAGCGTCTACGATTGGGTTCTCGTTAGAGGCGTAGATGAAAACATGGATGAAGCTGTGACCAAATGGAACGATGATTTTGACCAATACCACATTGATAACGATATAAATAAGCACAGGACACGGGCTGAGGACATCGAGGACATGCTCGAAGACAGAAAATTCACAGTGCGTGGGTGGCCGGATCCCGAAGAAGCCATACACCAGGAACTTTGGGCCAGACTGAAAGAGAGGTTAGTAGGCAAGCTGTACTACTATAAGCAGGCTAGAGAAGACTGGCGCAACCACCAGACCGACCCGCTGCATGTGCCTGTCCCGGGACTCAAGAGACAATACAAGGCTTGGACCGTCACAATCGACCTGTCGGTAGACGGCAATGGTATGACCAAGGAGAGATACGCGAACGCGACGAGTGAGGACCCTTGGAACGAGTATTTCTGGTTTGGAGCCGAGGTTGTCAGCCCCGTGCTTGCCATAGGAGACGAGCGATCCTATGAGGCTGTTAGAGTCGCCTGTGGTGCACTTCGCGATGCGCTGCGCTGTCACAAGCCCATGGAGGTCTCTACAGGCTTGCATGTACACCTGGGCCATACGCACGGGTGGACGCTCTTGCAGGCTAAGAGGTTTGCGGCCCTTTGGTTGTTGGCAGAGAAGGCCGTTCTCCGGTTACACAGACGGGACCGTGATGCGGACACGTTGGTGAGTTGAAGCTTCCTACTGTATATCATTTTTCAAGCTACGGTGTCTTTGCCAAAAATGTGTGAGGTGTTGGAGTTGAATTACTCATGTTCGATTACGTGTTTCGTTTCTCTTGCGATGATGTCCGCTTGGCTAATTGTAAAACACTGCAAGTGGTGTGCAAAAATTAGTGGAAGTTCTCGTCTATGGCGTGCTCTGTAAGTCTTCCAAAGCTTTGTCGGTAGTTTCCTACCATCTTGTCTGAACGTTCACAAGTCCACGGGCTCATGTGTATAGGTTCTCGATTGACCAGCAACAGCGGCAAGATTGTGCAAACGTGTTGCCGGCCAATCACCCGCCACGTCAGCGAATGCAATATGATGGGGAGTTGATGCAGAATGTGCCGTCAGAGAACATTGAGACGGTCGAGAAAAAGTTCCTACAAAATCTCTGGCGGTACGACAGCATCACTGATCTGCACAGAGGGCTCGGGGAAAGTAAGTACTGCAGAACGGGCATCAAGTGGCGGATCAGGGGGAAGGATATTTCAACTGAAAGAGCGCCGCGGGGCGATGACCAGCCGGGGACTATAGAGGCGCGTATCATGCATGGTACGCTGGATGCCGATAACATCAACAACTGGGTTATCGTGTTGGGGCGTATTGTTCACGTGGTCCGGGACTACTCGGACGCTGAATTCCGAGCGTTCCTGGCCAGTTTCTTGTTGTCGAGATCACCTGGTCAGCTCCTTGTGTTACTCAAAGTGCCGGATGAAGTGCTCCGGTATTGGATGGACCCGAAGAGACGGGATACGCAAGGCAGGTACTGGGAATACCCTGACCGCGATCTGGTTGACTGGCAACAACCATTCAGTGAGTGCTTTTCAAGTTCTCGGTCTAATCGGGTTCCTTTCTCGGGAGGGCCTGAAGACTTTTGATACCAGAAGCTTCACAGGATGCTTCCGAAGTACGGTCTACGGTATTATGACAGCAACCCGCTAACCTGTTGATGTCATCGCAGTGGTACCCGGCCATAAAGCCACGCATGGTTCATATTGGGATTGAACTTGATACTGTCTACCTTTTAGCCAGAGTTGTTGAAGTAGGTAGGTAGGAAATGCAAGTCGCAGGTTAGAGCGCTCCGTTAGGTTAATAGAACATGTCATTGAAGACGAGATATGCCATATTCCTGGGGTCGGTAACACTACACTGTACCGATAATGAAGAGAATAAGAGTTACAAGCCGAGCATTGGCGCGAACCGCGTTCTCAGGTCGTTCGTGAGAGCACCAGCCTCACCGTTACGATGTGGCTTATTCAATGACGTACGTGATCTACGGAACTAGGTACCTACTTAGATAGGGTGCCCAGCGATCCCCCGCGCTCGCCCAGCAAGGGCCACCCTAGGGAGCTTTATAGCGCGCTAGGTACCTACCTAGGACCTAGCCAGGTAGGTATCTACTGACATACCCCACGTCATCGTCATCGTCGGCTATTGCTTCATCCTACCTACTGAAAGTAAAGAATACAACATGTACCTAATCTTAATCAACTAACCAACGTTTTATCTCACAATATTAATCAACAAGAGTCGCTTCGGTTTCGATCTGGGTTCGGCTGATATTCCCCATAGGATTATGTGATACTGCCTGCCCTTGGCCCTTCCGTTGCCATGGCTTCTCTCCTGAGGCAGATCGTAGCGGGACCCCGTGCCAGACATCCCGAGGCAGGCCTAGATCTGTGTTATGTGACCGACAATATAGTTGCAACGTATGGAACAAGACATATTCACGAGCCCGATCATGGATTGCATAATACTAACATAGCTGACCTAGCTCTGGCCCATCACAGACCTACCCGCAACGCGCCTATCGCAACCCGCTCGATCGCCTCGTCAATTTCCTCGACTCCCAACATGGCAAGAACTGGGCTATATGGGAATTTCGAGCCGAAGGAACCGGTTATCCAGACGAGCTTGTGTACAGCCGAATAAGACACTACCCTTGGCCCGATCATCACCCCCCACCATTCCGATTAGTTCCTATGATTCTCGCAAGCATGCGCAACTGGCTGAATGGAAACGACTTGGACGCTGATGCGCCCGAGGGCGTTGAACGTGAAAAAAAGCTGGCCGCCAAGGTAGTGGATGCCATTAAGGACAAGAAGAACGAGCGAGTTGTCGTCGTGCATTGCAAGGCGGGTAAGGGGAGAAGCGGGACAATGGCATGCAGTTATCTCATTGCCGAGTGCGGTTGGACACCTGAGGCTGCAATCGCGAGGTTTACAGAAAGGAGAATGAGACCAAACTTCGGCCCAGGCGTATCAATCCCAAGCCAACTTCGGTGGCTGACCTACGTTGACCGTTGGACCAAAGGAGGCAAGAAGTACGTTGATCGCGAGGTCGAAATCGTCGAAGTCCATGTGTGGGGTCTACGCGATGGCGTCAAGCTTGCCGTTGAAGGATTCGCAGAGGAGGGTAAGAAGATCAAGGTCTTCCACACTTTTACGAAGAAGGAACGCCAGATCGTGGAAGGGAACGCTCCGGGTGGTTCCAGCATGGTAGATATGATGTATGAAATGGCAGGCTACAACTCAGGCCCTAACGTCGAGCAGCAGGGTATAAAGGGGACCGATAACCCTGATGGCGCAGCTAACGAAGCCACGACAACGTCTGCAGTATCTTCCGCATCCAAACAGACCTCTGGAAAGAATAAGCCCAAACTCATATCTCGAATGTCCCGTTCGGCGTCAACCCGATCAAAGAATAAGAGGACTACCACTGATTCTTCCTCAGTACATTCTGACAACAGCGAACCGGAGCCCGGTGGCATGGCCGTCATATTCAAACCTAAACTCCGCATACGAATTCCTAATAACGACGTGAATATCACGATTGAGCGGCGCCACCGTGCACCAAAGTCAGTAGGCCTCACCATGGTGACGGCCGTTGCTCATGTTTGGTTCAATACTTTCTTTGAGGGTAATGGCCCGGAACAAGACGGTGTCCCAGACGACACCGGTGTGTTCGAGATCGAATGGGACAAGCTGGATGGCATCAAAGGCTCCAGCCAGAAAGGGACCCGCGCAGCCGACAGAATTGCTGTTGTGTGGAAATCAATCGTACCTGAAGGCGGACGGGAGTCGCCGATTCAGCAACCTAGTATCAACGCTCCTGTACCTCAGATGCAGGCTGCGGATTGGAAAGGGGACAACGACGAAGATCCCGGGGAGAAACGCCTTGGCCTACGTGTGCAGAGTCCGGATAGTGCAGGTGTTAGCAAGGCCAGCAGCCTCATCGATGACGCTCATAGTGGGGACGAAGGAAAAGATGTGGAAAGCGATGACGATTTCAAGGGTCTGAACTCAGATGTTCCTACCAAGGAAGATGAGCAAGAAAAAGAGGCTACTCCGAGTAAGATAGCTGGCGACATAGAAAGTAAAGAGGCAGGCCATACGAAGAGTAGCGAAGAGTCCCTTCAGGCTTATACAGAGAAGCTACCTAACCCTGAGGGAAGTGGCACTTGACGTGTACAACAATACACGGCTTAATATCAATTGCGATAATGCCTATGCTTTATACATTTTAGTAGTGTGATGACGCGGCTATTGTCACAACGCGTCTTGGATGACCTCTATGGCCCGTGATAATCTACTCGTCCTCTTCATCGCCATATCCCACGCCGGACCTAAGGTTACTTCTCGGTCGGCGGTCATCGACACTTGATCCCAAGAAGCTCTACAGCTTCTCATTGTGTCTCTTATTTGCGTCCATAACTGTGATGATAGCGTCACGGTCAGAACTAAGTACATGGATATCTTAGCTGGCGATAATGGTGGCCCATTGGAGTCCACGCGCAATGCTGGGGAACTGACTCCTACCCGGGAAAGCCAGAGTTAGTAACTACTAGACGAGCGCGGGAGCAATGGCACAGGGAAAAGAGGTATGAAACCCTCATTTCAAAGGAGTATAGAGCGTACTACTTACCTCCGAAGCCACCAACCTGCAACTGGGGCAGGATGACACCGGCTATCGAATGTGTCGCTGTGTATGAGCCGGAGAGACAGCGCCGTATCCCTTTGAAGATGGACTCGTAGATGTCGGCGAGACGGCAGTGGCAGGATAAGAAGAGTAGCGTGGTTGCTTCGTCGATGTGTGCTGTGGACATCATCTCCTGACGACTAGATTCTGTAGCTGAGGCGCAGGTTAGATGATTTGGAATCTCGCTATCATTGGCTTGCGAACAGAGGCTCTTCATGATAGTGATGAATTCGTTCGTGGCACAGAATAATTCGTCGAGCGCGAAGAGAGCGGCCTCTCTTTTATTGTTGCTTGCGACATGAGTATTGTGAATACTTCCTGCTGGCTCTATACGGCGTGGCTCGATGGAGGGAAGTTTACTAGCACATTCACAAAGGGCCATATTCAAGCTTGTTAGTCGCCCGGTTGTTGACGTGAGAGGATATCCTAGTACATAGCTCGGACCATCGTTATACTGGCTGTTTATGTCGAGCGGCTCGAAGGTGCAATCACCTCTCACCCCGCTCGTCATGGCCTGATTGTCAGATATCATGGGTAGCACTGAGCCACTATCGCGGCTGAATGAATACATGTCTAGAGTCTCAGTGAGCTGGTACGGCTGACTTGTAGACACATCGAGGGACCTGGCATCTGAGCCGAGGTAACCTGGGTAGCAGAGCGAAGCGTTAATGGAATTATGTATAACACGAGCGTCAAGTTCAAATGCTTACGCAGTCCTTCGGCGTTATTAACTCCTGTACCGGAGAAGGACAGCCAACCGCACTCATTACCCCCCGGGATGGGAATAGTCTGCTGTGTGTCCGGCATTGGCAGCGGAGCCAAGTTCCTCGGTTGAGGCCAAGCACCGGTCCTGCATCGCCCGCTTCGGCCAACCCGGCGTTCGCGCGGGCTGTAACGGCATTCGATCTTAAGCCTTGTACACCGCTCGCAAACGCTTTGCTCTGCCGCCTTGATGCAGCGGAGCTTCTGCTGATGGCAGCGATTACAGGCCGAGCGAGTCTTGCCGCGGCTCATTCCTATTTGAGATCGCTCCTGCATAGATCTTTGAGGCATTCCAGACCCGTAGCTAATGAGTCGAATCGAATACTGTCGATAACCTGGGACATTGTAAGTGCTGGCGGAGTTCCGCGGTCATCTCGTTGCCTCTTTTGCGGCCACCGACCGGCCCGCATTGCTCGGCCCCCTGACGCATCTTCGGCGTTTTCTGGCCAATGAGCGGCTTATACAAATACCGAATCGGTCGCATATCACCAGCAGTGTCTCTTTCCATACACATGTGTACATCATCAGATAGTTTACTGACGTTCTTGCTTTTCAAAATGATTGATGTCGGGTGCTATATATATACCTATATGAGTGATCTGTCTTGTTGTAGTGCTGCTTCTATTTCATTTTCACATAAGCTTAAGTAACGCCTTAATTCATCGTAAGATTGTGAGTATGCAAGAGATCCTTGACTATTCTTAGGAGACACCCCTTGGCAAATGTAGTAGCAATGCTAATATTCCAATTAAAGGGATAATGGTTTCTCTTTCAGCTGTCAATGCCTCCAATGCGCGGATCTCTTCCGTCTTGCCAAGTAACTTGGTTGCGCTTTTCGTTGGAGGGACAAGTGGCATCGGCGAAGCGACTCTGAAGAAATTCGCGCAGCACGCTGCTAGCCCACGAGTGTATTTCGTCGGCCGCTCGCAAGAAGCTGCGGACCGTATCATAGCCGAGTGCCAGGCACTCAATCCGACCGGCCAATTCATCTTCCGGCAGGCTGATGTGAGCTTGATCCGCAATGTGGACAAGGTATGCGAAGAGATCAAGGCAAGGGAGCAGTCTATCAATCTCCTCTTTCTCAGCTGCGGAGTGGCGAGTCTGGACCGGTCTAGTATGTACGCGTGATACTAAGACTACTGTCGAGGACTAATCACAAGTCACAGAGACGGCGGAGGACATTCACCTACTAGCTGCAATCAACTACTACGCCCGTGTCCGCTTCATCACCAATCTCCTTCCTCTGGTACAGCACGCGTCAGAGCTCCGTCGTGTTGTCAGTGTGGGAGGCGGCAGCCACGAAGACGAGATCGACCGCAACGATTTCCCAGCGCTTACCATTCCGGTAGAGAAGTTCCGCGGGCATCTCACGTCGCTCGTGACTCTTGGCATTGAGGGCGTCGCCCAGGGTGCGCCAGAAGTCAGTTTCATCCATGATTACCCGGGCACTGTCAAGACAAAGCTCCTCGATATTTACCCTGAAGAGGTGCTGAAGACTTTCGAATATGTGCCTATCGACGAGTGTGGTCAGAGACATCTGTTTCTAACGACGTCGGCGAGATTTCCGCCGGCCAATGGGGCAGATATGGGAGTGCCGCTGGAAGACGGCCTGGAGATTGCGGTTGGAACATCTGGAGCGGTGGGCAGCGGGGTCTACTCTGTTGGGGTTGATTGCGAAAGCGCGTCGCCTGCTGTGCTGGCAATATTGAAGGGTATGAGGGAACGCGGGCTGGTAGACGAAGTGCGCTTACATACTCAGGATGAGTTTCGCCGCATCACTACGAGTTAGGAGTTGCTCGTGGGAGGTGGCAAGTATTAGCGTAATATGCGCTCTCATCTGGAGGTCTATTCGGGTAATTCCTATCAGGCAATGTAGGGTTGTCTGATTGTATTCCGTTCCTCGTGAATATTAATGAATATATTGACTGCTGCTGTTTGTTGCATATGACATGACTGATGAGTTCACTAGATTAAACGGGGTATTAGCATGTCAGTTGAAGTAAATAGTACCTAGGTTTTGGTTACATGAACGGAGAAAGAATCGTGACTGGTGTTAATGTCTACCTACATAGATGCTCTGCTAGTCTGCCGGTCGGATAGATGTTACGTATACATGTAGGCTATTGGGTACTCAACAATTGCGGTTGTGGAAGCCCAAAATGTCTCGTGTGCTCAATAACAGTAATATAGATTGAATGGTATCATGATGATATATCTGTGTGATCACTTGAGTGATTCCCCACTAGCTCAGGACGGTCAGTAAATCAACCGACATCAGTATCATTCCCCTGCCTACTGGACGTCTATGTGAGTACTGTAACACCAAGTAGTCGGTGGGCGGGCAGAATTCTCATGGATGCCGAGTACCGAGTTGGGTAGGATAACAAATGTTGCCTTTTCTGCGGTTGCGTTTTAATTTATCACTTAGCCTGTCATCCCTTGTTCGTAGATTTGAGTTTCTAGGGTTCGAAGGCCAGTAGGGCGCTGTGGTCAAGATCGTCTCGAATGGCGACGTTGAGCGGACAATACGCTTTCGGAAAATTCAAGATAAGGAGAATCCTGCCACATCACCTCATCTAGGCTAATGAGCGATCAGCGCTATTGGCGAAGGCAAGAAGCTACTCGGCGGGTTTAGCTGGCGGAGAATCGATCAACGAAGCTATGAAGATGCTCACGGTATTTTAGTAAGCTGCCAATATTAGTTGGCTATTGTGTTTTCGCAAAATCCCTCTTGATCCCGCGCGTTATCTCGTGGCAAGTACCGCAATATCCATTCTTAAGAATCAAGAGAATATGATCCCACCCGCCTCCTACCTATTAGTGCCAAGCATATGTTGCGTGGACTCGCAAACAACTATCTAAGATACTAAGATATTGGTAAGGTGCCCGGAGAAATATTTGTCGTGTGCTATACTTTGAAACGCTGAAGGGTGTGATGCGACTCGGATCGGATCTTTAACGGCAAGCTTGCAGTCATATATGAGCAATCACTTGATTGGCCGTGATAGATGACCGTCGCGCTCGCTTGCCAAAGGACGAACGAGTAGGTTTGAGCGATCCAATCGGTACTTGGCGCTGATCGCACGTTTTGTGGCACCCACGATACTAGACGACCAGCACAGCGCATAGGCGAATTGCTAGCATCTGTTCCTGGTAGCCATTGAATAAATAGACACGGGATGGACCTGGTTTGCTGCACGATATAATCTGTCTTTGCCAGGTTTCTGAAGCGTCGGGTAATAAAGAATAGAGGACGGGCCACGGCGGCTTGCTGTCGATGTTCGACCAGGCACTATGATGGATCAAGGTGCTGCGCTGGTTTCTTGCGGCGAGGGCGGAGCTTGGGATCCGGGTCGGCTTTTTGTCGGCTGGGGAGATAGATACCTTGTTTTGTTTGGCGTGAATAAGGAGAGGCTCTAACTTTATGATCTAGGCTCTTGGGGTCACTGATAACGGCTAATGTCCTCATCTTCCATGCCTCGGTGGCCTCTTGCTGTCAACTTGTCAAGTGGGAGGAAGAGTCGATGATCGGCGCCTCCATTTCTCAAAATGGGAGATAGTGATGCAGAACTAGGTTGCGCTACAGATAACGGCTGTGGCAGAAAAGGCGGACAATCCGACGAATTGCCCAGGTTGACGGTTTTTAATCATTTAGCCTTTGTGATCTCCAGATCGACAGGTCCAAGGCTAAGGAGGCGCTACGATCGGCATTTGGCCCTGCACTCAGGGCTAAGCTAATATGGAATGTCCGCCAGTGCGATTGTCACACTAGAGAAGGTTCGGTGCTTGGGAATCATTGAACGCGTCCTACGTCCTACTAGCCTAGCATTGATGTCGAAGATTCTCGGTGAACGCCAATCGCGATAGAAAGAAACGAAGGATTCCTCTGACTCGTTGAAGAAGCATGGTGAACTCGACTAGGTACCACAGGCGAATACCACTGATCTCGCTTAGAGTGTTGGAGTATGGCAGCGGCTCAGAGTAACAGCATGCTCGCTGCAATACCACCTACACATACTTCGTAGCAATAGCGAGTCGAGATCAATTAGTCAGGAAGGTTCTTTCATATTAATCGGATCAACTAAGCGAGCGAGCGTTGGGCTGCCATGGGCAAACGCGTGTTCTGGTAGGGTAGTATTGCATGCGAGCCGTTGTACGATACGCTTATGACGCGAGCGTTTCGTCTTCCCACTAACTTGACGTAGTCACCCATTGGAGCGCATGGGCAGGTTAAGGATGTTTGTACTACAGGAGGTAAAGAGCTCCGATGAAGAGGTTTTATAAGGTACGTGAGCGAAGTCTGCGATACTTCAACATGTGCATTCAGCCGAAACTTGATAGTGATATACCTTTTGGAGTAGACGGATTACAAATATTTTAACATCCATACTGATACCTCAAAGCAAAGTGGGCAGCTCTTCATAATGAGGTCATCATGATCTATCTGAGCGCTAGTGTGGTGATTTAGTGCCTGGACTGGAGTTGTTGTTCGTGAACATACTATCTACCGCTCGACACAATTTGAAGGGAATATCGCCAACATGTTAGTCTATCGAGAACGAAGTGTGAAAATATTTTCTTCGATCTGATTTTCCTCTTTCAGTAACATCGGGGGTTAGTCATCGTACATTAGGGATCACCTATTGATCGGCACGGGGTAACAAGTGTGGTAAGTCGCTGATATTAGACCCCTGTTGCGGTTATCGCAGTATTCTGCTCGAGTCCTCCTTTCAGAAGCTATAAAACATGCGGCTACAGATGGTGCTTTCGACTGCCGATCTCATTGACACTCTGAACCAATCAGTTCCTAGAACCCCTGAGCTAGCTATCATTGAATGACACGGGTACGTTGAGGCTTGGCCCATGTCTTGGCTAGGCATTCTATAGTAAATCGGAGATAGGTGAACAGGCGTGGGGTATACGTACGCAATTATAATGAGAATTACCGAATACAAGGGCTATACACGTCTTTATTCTAAGGATCAAATGGGATACCAAGATGTAGAGATTGATCGGCAAGTGTTTTCCACTTTGGATGTAAAACATTTCCTAGTGACGATGGCCTGGTTTGGCGATATAAGGAGGCAGACCTGTCTCTCTCCGCCCTGAAATTTGGAAGAACTCCTTCTCAATTTCCCATAACTCTTCCTTTTCCTTTCATCTCCAGTCTTTGCTGTCTTCAGTGGTTCTGTCATCTTAAACAATCCTCTCATACTACCTCACCATGGCTAAATTCTTGGCTGCTATCTTAGCTGTTGCTACTCTTGTTCAGGTTGGCGTCGCTGCCCCTTTCTACGCCCCGACCAATGCAACAGTGGAGATCAAGGCGAGGCACTTCAACACCACTTTTACACCTGTGATCCATCAGCGTGAGATTCGAACATACCCTATTGCTCTTCACCACCCTTAGGGGATGTTGGCAGCACGCTGGTAGACAACTACCTCGACACATGGCGCTGTATATACAGAGCTACGCCCAGTACCGAAACCTTAATGCCAGGTCGAAATTAAGCGACATGGTACACGATTACATGTGCTCTTCGATGTCTCTACTCGACATGATGTCTTGATATAAGACATCCTTTGATGAAACCCTTCCAAAACACAACATTACACCTTTATCAGGTCTCGGTTCTGGGCCCTTACTTTGTCCTTATGACTATAGACTTGCTTTACGACTTTTGGAGTTTTTTACTTGGCTGGTGAAGGGGTTTATGACTTGGGATGAATTTGGCACCCCGGTGCTACTTCAATTGTCAATGCACTGGATGCGCTCGCGGTTCTCAGGTAGAAAACAGGGCATACGACAAGTCAAGGCATCTTTGATACCCCTAAGCGCTTGATTAGCCGTCTGATATCCCAAGTCAGCACTATTACTATCATTGACGCCCAAATACATATATGATTCATCCTAATCCCTGATCCTTTCTTTCCCCTAACTGCCTAAATCCTATTAACATGACCAACGTGACATGTAACAACCATATGTTGTCTTAGTCTTTCTGCATTCCTTTTTATAGTAGCAGTACTGAGGCCCGGTATACGCTAGATGCATACTGAGTAGGCTTGGAAACAACCCAATCTATCAGCTCCTCACCTTATATATCACCAATTCAGTATTATGAGCTCTGATTTTCTCCTAGCAATGTATCGGGTCAACTAGATTGAGTAGATCATAGTAGGTGTATCAAGTTCTGTAAAAAATCAAGCTGTCACGACCCTAGGTATCTACATTTACTGAAGCGTTGCCGCGTATCCCCGGCAATTATTTTCGAAGAGTCCCATTGTGATGTTCCTAGCAAGGTTGTGGGAGGGCAAGGCTTGGTTTGATATTGTAGTAATACTAGGTACAAGTATACTACATTGCCATTCCCCTCTCTGGAAAGAGATAGAAAACTTCCATCTCAGTGACATGTTCCTTGGGGCTGATATCAAAATTAAATCTCTCGACAAGATAATTCTGAAGTAGATAGAAGGCTCCATAAGCAGCCGGAGGGAGCCGACTTGCTCTTGTTATTGTCACGCAATAATAGGTGCGATTGTTTGACTTTGCTTCCCGAAAGAAGGAAAGAGAGGCGAATCAAAAAGGAAGGTATATGTTTTATGACTTCAAATTGCCTTGAGATGTGAATGAATGTAGGAGGCAATATAACGAGTCCTCTTGAAGCCCGTGAATAATCACGAGGCCACCATCTATATGTAAGATGGTTTCCAGAGGTTGTCGGTTTCTTGAATGCGACTATTGTTCTCGGCCAGACTCCCGTCTCTCGTTGTGTTGTTCAACTGCTACCGCTTGGAGTCGCTATGCAAGTTCCGCATGGGGTTTGGCTATACGATGTATTAGGCTGCCCGTCGTTGGCTTTTTTCTTGTCCAAACAATTCCCCGCATCTTTGCATTCTTGCTCCTCTTGTGTCATTGGCCCCCAACCCTCCGCTATTTTTCCTTCGCAGTCACAGCATAAGGTCTCATTCCAATCGTAATAGCACATTTGAAGATGAATCAGAGCCGAAGCAGCGCTTTGGGAAGGTATGAGATATATGAAATTGGGGGCTTTCTTGAAGATGGATTGCTGACTGGTGCTGAATTGAATGCGGACGGGAAGGAGTTGGTGAGAGTAATGGAAGATATAACTTAAGTTGAGGTGTTTTAAGATTATGCGGAATTTATTGATGGGTGCATCTTATACTTTGATGGCCCTGCTGTAGACTCGTTCTTCGTACCGCCTTCCTCCTCCCTTGATATTGACGCATTCCGACTTGTACTACGGCAAACCCATACGCATATACGTGTCACATTAAAGGGAGTTATATACAAACTCAAGTCGTATGTGAGTACAATATCTCGCTGCTCTAGTGAACCTTCATCCATTAACCCTGCTAGGACTGGCTCCCAGCTCAAAAGGTATAATTTTAAGTATTGATATCTAGAGACTCCTTTTTACAACATTCTTGGTTGATTAAAACATGAATTTACAGCAGCTTTTTGGAAAGAAAAATACTACACAATAAAATCCAACCAACGTATTGTAAAAAGATCTTACGTTGGGTGCGTAAGAGAACAAACAAATTAGTACGGCGTACATGATATTCAGAGCAATACCCCGCCCACGTAATAATTCCTCCCATCTGTGTTTGCCTATGTTTCCTGTTCTACGAAAACTGGCCCTCAGTTGCTTATGAATGGTATACGGAGGGAGTTGGAAATGGAATGAAGGTGTGGGAAGTTCGTTTGCTATGAGTAATGTTAGACAACAATAGGAGACGTCAACCCTTGTAGAGGTATTGATGTTTCCACAGCGCTCGCTACTGACAATGCTCAAGCTCTATATATGTTTACCTTGGTAATCAGGCTAAGCATATCCTGCGCAATTACAGCCCAGGAATTCTAGAAGAGTAAGTGTACAACATACCGCGGATGCTCAAACTTCACAGTATACGGGGTATCACGTGTCATTTGCAAGGGAAGGGGGCCTTGTCCTAGAAGGGAACAGTAGTATATGTAATTTCAACTCGAATGCCAGAACATCTAGCCGAACTTCATGCTGACAAATAAACAGTCTGCCTCGCGATTCATCTTAACGAATCGGCATACTACAGAACTCCCAGCGACTTCAGAGCATCAGCCACGACCTCATCCAGTATACGCTCAGGAAGCCCAAGCTTTTGGTTCACTATAGCACTCGGATTAGCTATCGCACTTTGGAGTCAAGACTTAAATTTTGACATGACAAGAGGCAGGGTAAGGTGAGATGGGGTCATGAACCAGGGGAAACTAATGCTTGGGAAGAATATACTCACTAATAACACCCTCTTTCTCTAAATGCCCGCCAAACTTGCCGGTTACGAATCCTGTTTCAATGAGTGCCATCGTCGCGGATCCATCGCCCTGTTTTTCCGCCTCCTTCTTCTCCGCGATGAGCTTCTCACTGTCGATTGTCTCGATTTGGTACTTGATACCCTGGATTCTCTCAATCGCATCGAAAAGCTGTCGCTGGTTGATAGCGAAATCACTCAAAAACAGATTCTTGTTCTTCGTCTCCTCGGGGACCTTCAACGCCGAAACAAGACCAGCGGCGGTGTTCTCCTCGGTCGTGCAGGAGAATAACCCCTCGCCGTCGTCCCAGAACACGAACCGGCGCTCTCGCACGTGCATGCCGACGAAGTCGTGCGCCATCCCCCACTTGATCCATATCCCGCAAGAGATGCTCATCCACTCGATCTGGCCTTCGTCGCCTTTCGCACGTAGATAGCTTTGGACTTTCCCCTTGTCCGCGAAGACATTGTTGAGGGCCTGTGCTTTTGGGTTCATGTTGTTTAGCCCGTATTCGCTGGCGACATAGCGTCTGACCCCCGCGGCGATAGCGGCATCTACCATTCTGTATTGGTCCTTCACCGACAGCGTTGTAATACAATTGATAATGAGGTCCTGCCCCTCGAATGCGGAAGTAAGTTCCTCAATTGGGTATGAGTCGGCGATGGTGAGTATGTTCAGATGTTCCGGCAAACGTGTCTTAGATGATGTCCTCTGCAAGAGCGTTAATGTGTAGTCCGAGTCTTTCTGGAGAGCCTCTAGCACAAGATTGCCAAAAAAGCCAGAAGCTCCAATGATAAGGACGTTCTTAAACTGAGCCATGTTGATGAAGCTGTTTGGAAGCAAAGAGATGACTCCTATGGGATTGAGCGTTCGATAAAAGGGTTCTTTGGCCGGAGATACTGCTATCTGCTGAGGATGGCCTCATGATTTTCTGGTTCATACTGTCCTTTATGTATAAATTCTGGTCCCTACGCTTATTAATCGACACGCATTCGTGTAACCATACTGCTACCATACCTCAGCTGCCGACCTCGTCTTGGCGAGTTGTGTTTGTAGTTGTTGATGAAGCACCCCTGGTCCCTCGACACGAAGGGGCACCTACACCAACTTCTTCTTCCTCGCACCAGCTCTTCGTGAAGTTAATAAATGATTATTCATCGATCTCCGATACTCCGTGTGATATGATCCCGTCTGCCGGGACATGATATTTGCTAGATGTAGTAACATTAATTACGAGCTCTCTTGTGCACATATCCTCTGATATCGCCGAGAAAGCTGAGTAGAAATCGAGCGCTATGATTCGATTAGTGATCAAACTGGAGTACATTTGATCAAGATTTGCTTTGCGTGAGTAAAGTAGTAAACAGGACACCTACAGTTTTAAAGGGATGGCGCGATAAGTGGCAATATTGAACTCATTCAATTGCGTCTTGCTTTGAAATGAATTAGTTCCACTTAGGTGCAGTTATAGTTGATGCAACTCGATTGGTAAGCATCTCTATCAAATCCCGAGGTTTATCAAGTGCCTATGTACGAAGGTCCAGTAGTGACACATCCATGGATGTCTTAAGCCTTGAACCTGGGGACTCCAATTTCAGATGCTAGAAGCTCCAATTCTCGAGGCTTCTATCTTAACCTTCCAGCATTTGTATGCACAACAAAAGAACCGCGATCACAAGTCGAATCTTAAGATGATTGTTCCAGATTCGAACTCATACTCAAAACATGTACGGTTTTAGGCCCGCGACGCATTCCATCACGTAGTGCGGTTTGTATACGATGGGAGTGGATAGAGTGCACACCCCCTGATCCTAGAAAGATCATTGTTTGGGAACTACGTGCAGGATCACGTACGGTAAAGGGCATGGCGTGGTCACCAGGCTTAACATAACAGCTAAATATCAACAGTCAAGAGCCGATGTACATAGTACAAGATTATTTCTTTTGGTGGCTGATTGAAAAGGGGTAGGAAGCGATTCCTCAACTTGAACACAGTCAAAGTCTTGGCACTAAGCCAATACATGTAGGGAGGGTTTGTAAGATATATAATGGGAATTAACAGAATAGTCTACTACATACGACCATAGGATCTGGAAAATGCGGGGTCCCGTCCGCTCCCCCATAGCCAAGCCAGATACCGCCAGATTAGTAGTTGGGTCGGTGACGACCAGCGAATCCCTGGTGTTGTATGTTTTTTTTTTTTTTTTCTTTTTCTTTTCTTTCTTTCTTTCAACCCCTCTTTACCCTCACAGTTAGCTTGTGTTCTATCGCTGTTTGGTGTAAGCAATATGACATAACTTATTTTAATTGAAAAAGAAAAGAAGTAGAGAAAAAAAAAAGGTTGAAAGTCCAAGTTGATGGTTGTTGGCATGTAATTGTTGAGCTTTTGCGCTAATGACTGAGGGTTGATGATAGTCGGCGCTAACATTCCTTGGGCTTAGGGGCCATGCCGTGTCCATAGTTGTATTGTAGGAAGAGCTTGCCTTGCTACTCGAATTAATGTAGTGAGAGTATTGTGTACTTAGGAAGGAATTAGGGGATTTTCGTAAGGGAGGAGACATGGCTGCCTTTCCCATGTTCAATGAGCCTTATTTTTATTTATTTATTTAAATAGCCTATGAGAAGAGTCTCTGATTTATATGACACATCGCGCAATGAACCATAACTTTAAGCAGTATCTGACCCTGCATTCACATTCAGTCTTGGCAACTGAGCCGCATTCCCTCCACCGGATGCCCTCCAATTCCTTTTTGTTGACCATTTCACTGTCCTCCAACTCTTCCAGCCGTATTAAAGCATCGGCACTCTTTGTGAACGGGATAGTCTACGTACATGATCCTGTTATGCTTCGTATTCACAGGATGTAGGCCAAAGGACCCAGGGCCCAGTTGCCACTTGTCGTCAACTATATGTTCGTATCCCATTCTTCTCTCTCGTTACGAGAATTGGGCTCTATATCACGAGCAGCGCGAGAGAGGAAGTGCTCTTCGAGGGCAATTATCGGTCTGTCAGAGTTGGAGACGGTTGGAGGTGACATTATGCCGGTAGGTCTGTTGATAGCCACGGCTAGATGATTTACTGGGATTTTGGATTGTCGTTGTTTTACTCGGTTTCGAAACTACATTTGTAGGCTGCCAAGTTTAAACTGATATTGACATTTACATATATCTCTTGCCAATAAGCGTCGATGAGTCTGGCCATGTTGCTCATAGCGTTCATATATCATTTCTCCCTCATCGAGTGTTGAAGGGCCCAGAGATGGATCAAAATACAGATCAGCCTAATTATCCCATTGACCTCCTTCGAGTATACCGTGCCTTTCGAATATGCGACTCCAGTTATGACACTCATACATTACGGCAAGGGGCGGCTTATCCGAGGAAGCAACGATGGATTATTAAGTAATCCGTAATATGGTTCTTATGTATTAAGGCATGCTAGGTAGGCTACCTAGCTTTTGAGGAATATAATGGTATATATGTAAGTCAACTTACGGACTTAGGAACATACCTACCTCTATATTGGAATTGTTGAAGGCAAGTAGTAGTAGAATGACGTACCTAGGTCGCGAATGGAGTCGGAAGGTTCCGCTCGTGCTCATTAAAAGTTGTTCAGAGGTTCGCCCTGCCTTTAGCGCCACCGTCTTCGTTCCCCCATGACATCGCCACTATTCACAAATTCCCCAAAATCACTAACCTACATGCTTATGTCTCAAGCCTCAACTAATATAGTGAACGTACCATTGCCATGGAACGGTGCGCTTAGCCCCTCACTAAACTACTTGGCAGTGCAAGGTGGCCATTGTGGGGTTGGCAGTGCTCACCGCAACCACGTTTTCCACCTTCGGACTTGTGAAGTATACACAAGGCAGAACTTGCGATGCTAATGAGGACGGCGCAACTTGGCTTACTTGGTGATTATGAAGTTATTGGGTTGAAGGTCGGGACTACATAAGATTGCGGGCCATCAGCGACTGCGGCATCAGAAGTCTTGGCCTATATATTTCCCAGACCGGCAACCTTAAATACGGCTTAGTGCTGACAGCCAGCTGGGCAAGAGATCTGTTTACGCCGTATTTTGAGCCCGCTATTATGATCTACGCTGCCTGATGTCTGTTCAGCCACTGCTGCTAGCCAATAAAGCAGTGTTAGTTAAATCCTTAATGGGCACTACCATAGCTGACTCTCAAGGTCTACCTAGGGCTACTAAAAAAAGATTATTCCTAAATACCAAGCATTTAGGAAATACGTCATTCAAAAATGCCGTGAGCGAGGTCTCTCGACTGAGGCTGTATAATTAAAAATATAAAATATGACAATTCCAACAGAAGAGGTTTGAACTTCTTGCATCAGGCCTCTCACACCTCCTTCCCCTTACAGATTAATATGGCTGCCAATATGACGGGCTCATTGGGATTGTGCACAACACCGGCCTGTGTCCAGGCCACCGCAAGAATACTCACCAACATGCACCCAGAATACAACTCCATTGACCCATGCACTAACTTCGACGCCTGTGAGCATCTATGCCTATAAAGCCCTCGAAATGATGAAGCTAATGAAAGATTAGACGTCTGCGGAGGTTTCCCTGCGGATCACCCATTCGAAGTAACTGATACTTTAACGGGAATCCAGAACCGAAACAAGGATGTCATCGTACAGCTGCTAACTCACCCTTACAACCCACAGAGCGATGTAAGTGCATTTGGGTTTCACTCATAATATGGATTTTGCTTCATCTAACACTGAAAAGGCTACAAGCGACGATGAAGATGTTTTTAACATGGTGGCCGGTGATTTCGCTGCGTGCCTAGATGTCGATACGATTGAGAAGAATGGATTAGCCGGAGTCCCTGATATAATCGCTCAGGTACAGAAGCTATTTCCCGTTGAGAACTATGCTTCCAACAAAACGTTAGAGGGCAACTATGAGAAATGGGCAGATGCACTCGCATACTTGAACTCTGTTGGCGCAGCTGTGTTTGGAGACTTTGGCACTTTCGTGGATGTGGAAAACCCCGAGTCCATGATTCCTGCGTTCAACTTGGTCAGCCCAACCGCCGATAAACCTATTCCATCCACCTATGACATTTCTAGTCTTGCTACCCAGGGCAATGTCACAACTATTGAAGCTCTCATCGAAGTGCTCATACCACAAGCTGTCGAGCAAGGTGTCTCCAAACAGCTGGCGAAGAGTTTGTTAACATTTTCGACACAATTGGCTGGGGTATTTGCTACCGCCTTGGCCGATTCCACGGGTCTTGACCTGGATGTATGTCTCCTTAAGCTAACTGCCAATCGTCTGTAGTATATAGATAACTAATTAGGTATAGGATCTTCTATACTATACTACAACAGTCGAAGAAGCTGAGAATGCTGCACCAGCAATGGGATTCAAAGAGGTTATAGAACGCAGGGCGCCAGAGGGATACTCGGTCGAGCGAATGCAGCTCCAAATACCGGATGTATGGATGAACGTTTCCACGCTTGTCAGCCAGACATCCACCGCTACCCTCCAGACCGTATTGATCTTCTCTGCCTACGGCAACTATGCATCCTACGTCGCAGGATCTGTTGTAAGTTACAGCTCGCTAACTTTTATTTGACTCTCGTAATTTTCGTATGACTAATCCAGTCACAGGATCCTACTGCGGACCGAGTTGACACATGCGCCGATTATCTCGACACGAGTATCGCTTGGATGACTAGCAAGCTTTTCATAGAACAAGAATACGACGACGAAGATCGCACGGCAGTGACTACCCTAATGAACAACCTCCTCGCTTCGTTCGGCGAGCGCGCGAAGAATGTGCCCTGGATAGACGACGACACCAAGAAGCTCATCCAGATCAAGCTAGACGATATGGCTCTACGCGTGGGATACCCTATGGATACGCCCGATGCGCTCAACGCCACAAACCTGAAGGCTTATTACGATGGCGTGAAGATCACAGGCTCGTACTTCTCCAATGCACTCTCTATCCGCAAGTGGTACTCTGAACTTGAGTGGAAAGCCCTTTCATTCCCTGTTGATGAAAATACATGGCCTAACTACGGTGTTCACTCCTGGATCGCCAACGCCCGGCAATGGCGTGAGAGAAACACTGCCATCGTCCCTGCCGGCATATCTCAATTCCCTCTCTTCGACCGTAAGGCGCCTAAGTACCTTTCATACGGCGGGTTAGGCGTTGTCGCCGGCCATGAGGTTACTCATGGTTTCGACAGCGTCGGTCGCCACTTCGATCAAACCGGCCGACTGCAAGATTGGTGGTCTGACTCCAGCGCGGAAACCTTCGACAACAAGACTCAATGCTTCGTTGAGCAGTACTCCAAGGTGCCCATCATTGGCTTTGACGGGGTCACTGCTAAGTCGGGCAAGAACGAAACGATCTACGTGGACGGTGTTACCACACTCGCTGAGAACATTGCGGACGCCGGTGGCCTGCTGACTTCGTATGATATGTGGAAGAAGCTCGACAACGCGTGCCCGGAGAAAGGCTTGCCGGGCCTGGAACAGTTCACGAAAGATCAGCTCTTCTTTATCGCCTACGGCCAGGTCTGGTGTTCTAGACTAACACCCGCCCAAGCTGCTACACCAAATGCACACGCACCTCCCTTTGCGCGTTCGCGCGTCGCCCCTCAGAATTCAGCAGCATTCCTAGAAGCTTTCAAATGCAAAAAGAAGGAGCCAACCTGTGCGCTGTGGTAAGCGCATTACTATCGCTGGAAACAGCAGAAACTGTAATCTATGATTTTAATTCGTGTTTCATATATTTGGGTAATGAGGTTGGGTTTTGATGTCAGGAGAATGTAGTATATTATTACATAGGTATGACTGATGACTGGGCGCCAGATTGTCGTTTATTCTGAACAAAATAAAACAGACTGCTTCTCATCAGGCCTGTACTAAACCATTGCGATGATCGTGTATCGTCGTTTGATTGTAACGAAACCCAACACCGCTTCTAATTGAAACCAGATATTCCAAGCGTTTCGAGGTATTCATCAGAGATCACCAGCTGCCCCTTGCAAAGATCGCTAATTCATCTTCATCCCTTTTATAAGGGTATACGTACGTATAAGAGTAATTCGACACTTGCTGCTGAATGTGCATCATCTGCCGTAGCTCTGCGGAGAGTGACGTAGAAGAGGGGTTAAGTTTGAGGCTCAGCATGATAATATGCCCATGCAGCCAAGTAACCTCATACCAGTGCGCTCATCTTGGGTGGCGTCTTTGGTTAAAGGCTCTGTACAGGATTAGCTCTCTTACCCAAAATAGTTACCTAGAGTTAGCTAGGTGTGAGCTAACTGTGCGATGCCCTCAGTCTGCATATTAGGGAATATTATGACGTCCATTAGTGTCTTGGCTTTGACTCCAAGCCCTACTAGAGGGCAAGGCGGATCCTGCCCGCGTAGCTATATTATAACACTACCTGTGTTATTTGATCATGTCCTAACTGCCAAACAAACAAAAGAATGGCTATCGGTATCTACATTATGCTAGATACTCATGTACTACCTAGTGTACTCAAGAAAGATGTTTTCTGTAAATATCGCAGCATACTTACACCGTATTACTTGATGACCTACAGTTGAGCACGCTCAGTTGGCGAGTTTGGTCTACTCGCGACGATTCGGGGCGATACTTGATTAAGCGTCAAGATATTATTCCTAATAGCTAGGTGTAGTCCCCGCCACTGATTGGAGGTTAATACTGCTGTCAACGTGTATGCGAGTACGCGGGCTGCGTTTCTATAATACAAGTGACGGTGTTTCCTTGTAAGTCACTTGATTACTCTCATATGATGGAACCAATAGAAGCCCTTAAGAGCAGCAATAATGTCCGCTGTGCTTGTTAAGGGGCGGCGACGCAGCTTTAAACTCGATCGAGCTATCATTGTAGACTCCTAGAAGAAGTATGGAAAGCGTTGGTATTGCCATTTGTCTCACTTTATAACTCGTCTATTACTTGTAAGTTAAGACAGCATTCTTGAATGGCCTCATCTACTTCTGCTCTGTGAGCCTGGGTGTCATGTCTTTCACCACATATATCTGGCCATAGATATCAGTGACATCACAAAAGAGTTTGACCGCAACATAAACCTCTGGGTTCACGATATCCTTGAGTTCACGAAGGCAGTTGAGCATACAGCGTCGCTCGAACTCGGCTATGAATAAGAGGCGTCTCTCTGGCTCCCCATGCCCACTCATCGATACAATTCCGTTTTGTTGATTAATGAAAGCTCCATTATCCTTTAAGCAGTTGGGAACCTCTGAATTATTCCGAATCTCTTCGAAGTTAAGCGAATTGACGTTAAATTCAGCCATGTCTCTAGCTCTCGAGCCCCAGTCGTTGTAAGTTCGGCATAACGCTGCCAGGTGTTGACTGACCATCTGCGCGACGTATAGCCCTTCTGTGCTTATAGGCTGTGGAGGGTTATGTCGGCCCTCAACGAGACATAGATAGTAAGTCATCGCAAAAGGCCCGCCTGTGTGATCAGCAGATGTACCCCGAACCCAGCTGAAGACTGAACCGTGTATGGATTCGACTGTTTTCATTTGATTACCCCTCAACAGTAAGTTGTCTTTCACTTGTCTGAGGTGAGATCTTAGGAACCGTTTGATATCGGATCGGAGTTGTCGTTGAAGCAATGGACGACCGCTGGCAACGGAGGGATGCTGTAGTACAAACTGTACGTATTCTCTTAGAACTTTAGTAATGGCTCTAAGATTCTTCTCTGATGTCTCCTTGTTAGATGAACTCTCATTACCGCTCTTCATAGGCCGATTGGTCTCGATTGTCAACTGCTCTGAACACAAGTTCTCAAATATATCATCGAGCTTACGCATATCTGAATCGTCCAGTTGTATGACTGTGGCCTCCATAAACTCGTCAATTTGGTAAATAGTGACTGCAAGAACCATCATATCCAGCAGCTCCTGGTTTCGGAGTCTGAGAGTTTCGAACTGTCTGGATGTTGCCCATGTGAATGGAACTAAATCAAGGTATGTCTCCTTCCGCATATTCTCTCTAGGAAAAATACGAGGCATACTGGCCCTCAACATTCTGGCGAAGAAATCACCTTGAAGAAGACATGACTTAATCTCCCAAGTTTCTGAGCCCTGGAGAAGTGGGAGGTTGCGAGCAAGTTTCGAAAGCTTTACTGAGGAGCTTGACAAATCAGAACGACCGAACCTATGCATATTTGGATGGTCTAGCCAAGCTGGCTGCCCAAGAGCACTCAGAAAATAGCCTTGAGACAACAGATGAGAACTGAAATTGCTCGTCCCAATCCACAGCTCTGCTGGTATATAGCGCTCAGTGGTTCTGCGTCCGAATATATTAAACGCTCGCGTTAAAGCACCCCATATTTCGTCCTTGAAGTTTTTTGCAAATGGAAATGCAGTAAGATATTTTATCGCGAGGACTGCATATGAAGTTTCTTCGAAATTACTTTTTTGACCCCATGAGCCATCTGCATGCTGCGTGCGAAGTAAGTTGACAAGTACTTCTGTTAGCATGAGACTGATCTTGTCATCCAAGCTACCTTCTTTTGCGTTTGTGGTACTTGATTTTGCCACTGCATATGTAGCCAAGGCTTTAGAAACCAGCATAACGGAGTACAGAGGACATATGTTCTTTAGATCATTAGCATACCATTAATTTAAAGTGATTGAGCAATGATTTACCCTTCCATTCATTACCTGCTCATGACTTTTAGCCCACCATGTTGAACAGACTGATGTGGCAACTCGCTCTATCTGTGCACCATAGCGATCAATGCCCTTTTCGACATGAAGCAAAGATATAAGAACTTCACAATTAGTAGCAAGGTCATCGCTCTCAATGCTAGGGGGTTGGGTATGAGCTAGATCCTCAAAGCTTTCAAGTAGCCGGTCTGGCAAAGTGGATTGTCCCAACAGGTTTAAGGCAGTTATGGTTGCTGCTGTCACATCAATGTTGGTTTTGGTGCGCGGCACTGCTCCAAATTGTGAGTATGATGATAGAAGATAGACGACAATGTTATTATAACATACGAAGCCTCGCGGCGATGTTATCATGGTCAACCCATTCCCGCAAAGTCGAAATAAGGGTATTTTCCTCGTCAAGAAAAAAATCACGAGGACAGTCCGCCTCTAGTAGCGATGACACAGCCTGTTTCCTGTTTAGTTTGCCCAATACAATGCGGAGGTACCGGTTTTACTTACTAAGGATACCTCAAAAATATTCCGAGAAGCACTTTCCACAACGCCAACATCAATCTGGTTATGGTATTGGGATATTTTTGTTAAGCACCCTGCAGCGAAAGATTTCAACTCAGCTGTAGCCATTTTAGTTCCGTATACAGCACCCGGGCGTTCACGAAAGGCAGGCTGATCAAGGATGGGCGATTCTATCTGAATAATACCAAAGTTTCTTTGATAGGCATTGACGGCTAAGACCTTGTATGTGGAGAGCATGCGAATGTACGTTTAGGAGCGTGAACTATATCTAGGCAGTAGAACACACGGTTTCTCAGTGTCTTGGGACGTTACCCTTGCTATATATAGTATCCCAAACTCACTTACTCCTTACTGTAGGACTTGCGTCAGCTTGATTGAGGCTGCAAGAGTATTTGAATCCTTGAACCAACTGTGACACAAAAGCTGAGGCACTCTGATATGAGGGGATGCACTGGTAACCTATTGTGGGTGGATATAAGTCTGAAAGCGATCCCTGCGCTCTGGTCAACACCCAATAAACTGTTACTGTTTGCGTAGTGTACTGTGCCGCAGCCACCCTAGCGAGCCGAATTCATGCTCTTGTAGTCACACATCTTCCAGAATTGGACGTGGCTGAGCCAGTATCAGCAAGGGGTAACCAATGCTGTAGCGCCATGGAACCGCACACTCAGGAAGGCTGCGTCGTTGGATACGAAGCATCTAAATTGTGACCGATTGCGGACACTCACCGAAAGCTGACCTCCAAGCTTACCGCTCAGCGCTACCAGTTGTGTCAATAGTGCCGCTCACTAGCTAGATCCGTAAGGTACAGGGGTATGATAAAATCCTCAACCTGAAGGCCATACTGGCACGTGCACTGCTTGGGTTAGACCACACGCAAACCCGCAAGTCTCTTGAATAAAAATACGTAGCAAAGATACCCGATGTATGCTTCGAAATCTAGACTATTAAGATCTGTAGTCCAATACCTACCTGTAACCACAATAACTATGAATCTGCGACGGTGAGTTCAAACTAGGTTTTCCAAGCTGAGCCCTTCTCGGAAAGCCAAGAACAGCCCCACGCCTGATGGCTTGCGGAGTAATACATCATACCAGCTTGTATTGGTCTGTGGTCACGCAATGCCGCGGATTCGATCCTGATGTAACGCTACTATTTGTCTTATAGAAGGTGTTCGAGGGGTAGGACTATCTTTGTGCTTAATATAGAGTCTGTGTGAATTGTACTTGCAAAGCGGTGGCTTGTGATCCTTCCTTGTAATCCAAAACTTGTATACTATGACTTTTGGTGTATATCGGCACATCCATGGCGATTGTCCGATCGGAAAACACTCGTTCGTAAGGGATGGGCAAAAAGAAAAACCTATTTTTGGATGAAGCCCTTCAGGGGTCCTCTATATAATAGCAGCTTTTGTTAGTTTCCCCAGTGAAGCACCAATAGTTCTCATCCATTTTTTCTTTGATGGGTAAACGCCGTCACCAAATGGGTCGCATGTGTCACATTTCTCCCGTTCTGAGCCAGACAGTGAAAGTATGGAATTGTCTGATTTGATGTATCACATGGTAGACATTCCAATCAAGCGATCTGCACAGCGCCTCCCTATTTTACCATAGAGGGCTGGAGCGAGTCCATGCTGACTTTCCAGCTCTTGAGTTAGGATAGCCAACTATTGGTATACTGTATGATATTCATTTTTGAAAGAGGCTGATTCAAGACATCATGTTTATGCTAGGTATGTACACAAACAATCTCTTTGTTAGAGTCGTGAGATTGTAATACACGAAGTTTAAGAAATACAACCTAAGGAGATGTAGTTCAGTCCCGTCAATAATTAACATGATGGTTATGTATGAATGAATTAAAATAAAAGGCATCAACTAGAACTCATAGCAAGGTGTGTAATTAGACTCGGACTGCAAATAGCCATCTGTGATTCTAACTCTTTGTGTCGCTGTCTGGAACACTTGTAACAGTGCTAGATCAAGATGCGAAGTTCAATTAGAACAGTCCTATACATTCTATTAAAAAGTTCAGAAGAGCTGTAAGGTTAGTGATTTCCTGATGAGGTGATATCGTGGTCATCTTCACAAATCAGTATATACTCCAATATATGCTTTGGGAAGTAATATGTCACACGTAGTATTACGGAAGATATCGATCTAATGGAACATACCCAATGCTATTACCCAATTCAACTAATTACTCTGTCTATCGCCCCTGCCCCTGAAGTGTTTTTCACGGAGATTCTGTTTCAAAATTGAATAAGTGACGGGCTAGATGCTTAGTAGCAACTCATGGTTGATCTTGCTTGCTTTCTAGCCTAGACAGCCGCAATAAACTACTATTTCAATAGTAATCCAAATCTCCAACTCGTGTTCTTTCTTTAATCGGAGGTAAGTGTTTTGCGCACGTGATAAGTATTTTACTAGCCATGTCAGATTATATTTATGTTCCAACACTTAAGGGCCATACAGAGCCTGCAGCTCTTTGGGTCATTCAACCCATAGGTTAAGTAATAACCGGGTGTTCATCTCAATCCGCTCACATTGGCCTTGGCTATTATGGAAATGTTATTTTATCTTAAGCCAAGCAAACCATAGTAGATATGAGATGATAAGCGTGAAATACGTTGTTTCGAATTTAGGAGGTATCAACAACATATAGTTGTAAAGTTTATGTGACATTCCTATAGAAATACATGCCACTCATATTAAGACATATCAATACATCTCTCAAGGGGTGATATTCCGGAGTCCTGAAGCCAGCCGATAGAGTAAGCCGATTAGTTCCTAGGCTCATCACAATGTTCAACGAGAAACGTTCTACCTTTGTGCAACGTTTGATCAAAACATATTTCGATCTTGCAAAGATAACCTCAACCTTTTATATCGCACCTCATGAGCAAAAGCTACCAGAAATACTAGCAATGGAGGCGCATGCAGTTCGCTCAAAATATTCCAAAGATTGTGATATAGTGTGCGAAACTATATAATTATCTGTGATAAAGCGAGCGTCCATAACCTCCACATATATACCATCTCAGGCGTTCCTATTACATCAAATGTCCACCGCAACCGACAGCTGCACTGGATCCTTAGATTAAACCCATTCCAAAGGGCTGTCTGGCTTCATCTACTGGAAGAACCAGTTGACTCGGGTTCGGCCAACATCCAACGGGGCAATGTCGTCGAAGATGGCTGGGGAAACATCAATGTCACCGTTGGAGCAGCCGGGGCACAGGTCAACAACTCGAGCGGCTGTTTGGTGGCCATTGCCCTGGATGGTGATCCATCTTCCGCAGTTGGCTCCGTTGGCGTAGTCCACTGGATTAAGAGCGACAACTGGGGAGCCATCGTTGTCGGTACCGCCACAGGCTCCGAGGCCCTGAAAGGGGAACAGAGGTTAGAGGCAAAACTCTGGTAAGGTGCAATGGACTTACAGGGTTGAAGAAGGTCATATCGCCACTCTTGGCAGCAACGGAGGTGGTGAAGGCCGCAACAGCCGCGAGAATGAAAGCCTTGGAGAACATTTTGGTTGGAATGGTGACGCTACTTTCTAGAGTAGAAAATTGAGAGTTTCTGAGACTGTTTGGTGACTGTTGCGAAAGTGATGATGTATTGCCTCTTCTTGACGGAACCGTGGGCATACCCTCCCTTTTATACTCAAACGTCAAGAAGTCTATGCTTATGGATGATCTTGTGGCCAAGCCTGAAAGCTGCCACTATAGACAAGCAAGATTCTGCCAGATTGAAGCTTCAGTACCTCTGGACTCAAGTCGCGTGCTACCAGGAGCCCTTGAGCACGCACCTGCCATGTTGAGTAGCTCTGTCGAATGATCTTGTCACGCAGCCTTACGATGAAGCTATTGTGTTTCTTCACCGACTATGGCTGATTAAGGCGGATACACTCCGAATGACCTCAGCTGTTAGTAGAATCCATGTGTCATGAAGCCAGAACAAAGACAAAAGCGGTAGCCTCAATGGCATCTAGGAACGCCAAGCAGTTATTCCCGTAGACATTCAACTAGTTACTGTCAATGAGTTCTTACTTCGCTGACAATACACATTTCGGTATGGCCGGATCAAGTTGTAGTCCTGAAAAAACAAGGTCACTCCCAATCTCATTTATTCTCATGCTAGAAAGCCCCGAAATCCGATTCAGGAAAGAGATAATGGACCTAATTAACTAGTCCTATTTTCAGCCACTACGGTTGAGTTATACGGCTCACAATCTTTTGCCAATATAGAGTCTAGGATTACAGATTTAGTGATATTAGGTCAAGGGATTTCGATCTATAATTATTCGTATATGCTATTCGTTACAGTGGTACGATGTTTGTTCCTGAAATTTATTCTCCGTAGTTTAGGGGTGGACTAACTTTTATTCGCGGCATAAGCCAATCGGAGTCCAACCCCCCCGGCGGAGCCGCACCAAGCTTTGGGGGTGCGCAACTGATTCAACACGTAATGAAAATACCGGACAGCAGAGCTTGAATTGGCGGGTAACAGCGGCTGACAACACAAGAAACGATGCTAACATAGCTTTGCGTAGCCTGCCGGCTTATGCTCAGGGGCTCAGAATCCTAAGACGTCAGCAAGTCACGCCGCGCATCCGTAACCCTGCAGGACTTTGCGAATATGTCGGCCCGTCATACGCTTACTGCCCAGATGGTGTAGGTAGGTGACATGCAGCCTTGGATGGACCTACACTAGTCTGGATGCAGATAATGACATCTAAATTTGACCCTTGCTCCATGCCACGTCCATCAAGTAGGCCCATGTTCTTCACGTGACCGATGTCAGAAACATCATTGACTGGGACGCCAATGCCCCTGAGCTTATACAAACAGTTGAAAGAACGTAGGGAACTGATGTGAATTCAGAGTATCAGCCTGTTCAGGCGTCGGTAGTCATGTCAGTTTAGGATCGAATGCAGGCGGCTTCCGCACGTCCGCGGCTGTGGCGCCACAACAGCAACATCATCCGCTAATAGTGGCTGGTGTCGAGAAGAAAAAGAAAAATTACTTACCAATAAAGTGGATGATCAATCAGCTAAGCTAAGCACTAGTGGACCGAGATCCATGTGTCAACATCTTCAAAGTCCTTGATGTAAGTAATCCTTTTTAACGTGACTCTGAGATGAGTGATCAGACAAACTGATGGTAACCCGCCATAAAAGCTTGGGGCACTATCAGGTTAACTAGGGGTGGTTACCATCAGCTTATGTGTAGATTCGTCTGAGATGAGCACATCAAAGTCATAGATCATCCTAGAGTATATTCTACCGAAACGTACGAACCAACTGTACCTATTGTGGGCGCAGTTCAATTGGCTAAATGAGCTTGGTGGCGGAGAACTGGACAAGTACCTAGTCTGCGCAAAACTAGGCAAAGTGCTCACACCACAAGAGGCTCAGCTTTGGATTTCGCGGCAGATTCCGCGTCAAACATGAATACAAGTTAGTAAATGTGGTCGGGCCTTTATTGTAAGATAAAGGCTCGTTCGTTATGTAAATTGAAAATGCCCTGTGGTGATTTCTTAAAGGCCGGTCAAACTCGATAGTTCAACATCTTACGCGTATGCCTATTCAGCCCTCCACATAAACTGAATACTCGTCCCGACGACCGGTCGTGAGGCTTAAGTGTAGCAGCAACAAATGATGGGCGGCTAGCAGATGCACGTCAGCCTTAGGGTAGGATCACCAACATAACCACAAGCCGGAGACCCCCTGCTTGTCTTCCAAAGGAGTCTTAGTCATAACCATGTTTAATCTCGAACCATTTCAGGACGTCTATCCAGATATGTCACCGACCCTTCCATGCTGTCGCCATTTTGATCACCACACCTCCTCCGCTAACCATCTTGGGATGCCCAAGATGGCGCCATCACTAGAGGCACGTGGCATATGTACACTCCCGTCAAAGCTATTGCACGTTCTCGATCTATTCGTTATGGCAATATGAGCCCATTTTGCTACTGATGGGTCTAGATCTACAGAGCGCATCATTGGAGCCGTATGATTCTAAGACTTTACAAATTGGTAACAATGTTTCCTCACTTGTACGAAACGGGTCTTCAATTTTTTTTCTATACGTTGATCATTTCAAAACGTGACAGACATGAAATGTGACTAAATGGGATAACCACTAACGTAACTAGTGAATCAAAACTTACAGGCAGAGACAAAACTGAGTGAATAGAAATCAAAAGCAAGAGTGCATGAGACTGTAATGACGTTCTTACAAAGGTGTGTTAAACTGCATGAGCATAACGCGCAGGCCGGTAAGGAGAGGTAGGTATCTGCGAAGAGCGCCAAACATTAGCGCACGTTGAGAGACGGTGATTTATAATGGAATCCCAATCGGGAAAGTATTACAAGAGAATTAAGTTAATTATTTACCCAGGGTTGGAAATTAGTAATACTACTGTAGTATTTAGTAATACTACTACTACATGTAGTGTAGTAATAGCACTTACTAATACTACTGTAGTTTAGTATTGCTATTATTAAATACTATAATAGTATTACTATATACTACATATAGTATTACTAATTTACTAATGTAGTAATTTTTTTAAATATAAAAATATATAATTTTATTATTATTAATGATTAATAAGTATAAAAGTAACGCATCTCCCACTTGACCTGGCCACCCAATTGACCTGGCCACCCCCCTAGCCCATACAAATAACGTCGGTGCGCTAATCACGTAATAATTTAATAACTCTACGAATAATAGTCGTATAAAATAATAAAATATACCATTAGATTCGTAATAAAAAAAGCTATTTAACGGTGCCCTTTACTATTTTTTACAAAATTTATTAAGCGAGATATTAAGCAATACGCTAAAGTAAGCGCTAAATTAATCCTTGCTTAACGCCCATTTAACGTATTGCTTAATATCTCGCTTAATAAATTTTATAAAAAATAGTAAAAAATACATCTGGATTCCCCTTTAAATAACGGATTTAAAGGTACTAATTATTAAATCGTACAATTAGTATTCGTAAAGTTATTAAAGATTGAAATAATGGGGTTTTATATAGGTTATTAGGGTGGCCAGGTCAATTAGGTAGCCAGGTCAAGTAGGAGATGCGTTATTTTTTAAATTATAATTAATATAGATTATTAATTTATATAATATATTTATATAATTTATTAAGGTTTTTTTTTATAAAGTTTCTTTTATAAAATATAAAAATAATTATAATAAATGTAATAAGTGTAATAATACTACTTATAATATATAGTATTACTAGTAATAAGTGTAGTGTAATAATTATACTTATTAATACTATAGTAGTATTTAAAAATAGTTACTAATAATAATACTACAGTAGTAATATTACACTGTAGTAATAATACTACATATTAATTTGCCAACCCTGTATTTACCTATGAAGTCGCTGAAAATTATTGCCGCTGTGAAAATCACTGATGATAGTATAGCTTATTACTAGTTCGTAATCAAGACCATGTCGAAAGAAAGAGCCGTACTCGGGTATTCATTTACCTTAAATATCCACCAAAGAATGAATCCCGGTCACTCTTCTTTTAGATTCACGACAAGCCATAGAAGCCACAAAATTAATGTTCTTGATCCCCTTTAGCATCTTCGCTCCCTGAGAGTACTAGTTACCGACGGTGTAGCTGCTAAGGTTTTCACATAGACCCATTTGAGTTGTTCGTTTTCTGGTTAAGTGAGAGACGGAACCTGTTAAGTCGGAACATGTATTGAACACTATTGCGGCTTTGCGCACGATGTTTTCTACTTGTTGCCGGTCGTAAGAACACCAATGGTACGCTGCATTTCACGTTCATGACCGCATACAATGCCCGTAATTTGGGGCCTAGTAGCATGGAATGTAGTCGCCGTCATAGTGCACTTATCGATGCCTAAGGGTAAATGCTATCTCTCCATCAGGTGTGATTGTCCGAGAAGGAAGGTATAACGATTATTGGAATTAGGAAGGCAGGGATGGATAATCCTGGTAGCTGGTACTTCGACCCACATACACTCTACTATATAAACAGATGTACCATCCTAACCTATAGTACCTAGATTTAGTTCCTTAATGCAATATACAGTATGATTCCTTACCTATAGTACTATTCATACTGTACTATTTTAACTGGTTATGAGCCTAAAAGTTTACAACTTAAAAAGAAAATAACTTTTAGCATTTTATCTTATTTAATTTATTTAATTATAAGTATAACGCATCTCCCACTTGACCTGGCCACCTAATTGACCTGGCTACCCCACCAGCCCATACAAAAAACGTCGGTGCGCTAATCACGTGATAATTTAATAACTCTACGAATATTAGTCGTATAAAACAATAAAATATACCATTAGATTCGTAATAAAGAAAGCTATTTAACGGTACCCTTCATTAATTTATACAACTTAGATTCGTAAAGTTATTAAGCAATACGCTAAAGTAAGCGTTAAATTAATCCTTGCTTAGCGCCCCTTTAGCGTATTACTTAATATCTCGCTTAATAAATTTCGTAAAAAATAGTAAAAAATACCGTTGGATTCCCCTTTAAATAACGGATCTAATGGTACTAATTATTAAATTGTAGGGCTAATTCTGGTTAAGTTATCCCAGATTAAAACATTGGATTTTTATATAGGGTAGGGGGTGGCCAGCTCAATTGGGTGGCCAGGTCAAGTGGGAGCTGCGTTATAGCTAAATTAAAATTAATATAATTAAATTTTAAAAAGCTAAATATAAAAACCTATACTTTAAATAAGCTATTTTTCTTTATAAAGTTTTTATCTAGCTTTAATAATAAATATTTAACATTTATTTTAACCTTTTTTTAAATAAACTATATTATTACTATTTAAAAGGCGTTAAAAGGGAAAATAGTAAAAGGAGCTACTTTTTAATTAGCTTTAATAAAAATATTATAAAAAGAATAAACGAAAAAGATAGCTACTTAAAACTCTATTAACGCTTCCCTCCTTTTTTAACAATATAATTAAAATAGAAATAATAATAAAGGAAATAATTAAAATAATTATTAAAAGAAATAAAAAGCACCTAAGGTAAGATACTATTATTATATTACTATTAATAAAAAAAATATTAACTATAATAATAATAAATACTTTTTCGAATACTTAAAAAAGGCTTTAAAATAATAGAACAATAATAAAGGAAATAAAAAACTTAAACTAAATAATAATAATAATAATAACTTAATAATTAATAATAATGTTAATATTGCTATATTTATTATAATTAACTTATTATTATTAATTTAGCCCTTAAATTTAATATTCTTTATTATTGAAAATAATATTAAACTAATAGAAAAGTTATTAAGTTAAAAGTTAAGTATTTTAAATTAAATGTTTAATAGCTTTAAACAAATAAAGGAATTATACCTTAAATAAATTTAACCTAAAGAAAATTAATTTAAAAATAATTAACCTAAAGGTAATTAACTTAAAAAAGTATTAATATTAATTAATATTATACCTTAAACGTTAATAATAATAATTCTATTAAAATTAAGCCTTAAAAAAGCTTTATTAAAAGTTAGCTTTTTAAACTTATTAAAGTTAAAGGTAAAGGAACTTATAAAGTAAATATTTAACTATATTATCTTTAATAATAATTATAATTAAACGAACTTTAATAATAAAATATTATTTATAAAAATTTATCCTTATAATAGATTACCTATTTATAATATAGGAAGTATAATAATAACCCCTAAATAAATAAAAACTATAAAGTTTTCTATAATTATTAATAGATAAATTAAAATAATTATTATTTATAATATTATTTATTACTTTAAAACGGGTATTAATTTAATTTCTATTATTTAATTAGTAAAAAAGGAAGTTAAATTTTTATTCTATTAAAATAAAATATAAGTAATAGTAGAAAAATATACCTTTATAATTATAAAGGAATTTAAAGGATTAACGCATTTCCCACTTAACCTGGCCACATTTTTAACCTTCGTGTATACATTTAAAAATATCTTAATAACTATTCGTATAATTAATTTAAACTAATTTAAATCTAAATCGTTAAACGTTTTTATAACATTTTTATAAGTTTATATATTATAGCTAGGTTTATTATAAATTTTATAATGTTAGGTATAAATCTTTTTCCTTTTTATATAACGATTACCTTAATGTATAATATAATTTTTTACTTTAAAAATACCTTATACTTTTATTTAATCCCTAATATCTTTAATAGTAAAAGATCCTTTATTTTATAATTTAATTCTTTTTATATAATAACGTTTATTAAGCTTATAATTTACTTTATAAAAGTTTTTAACCTTTCCTTTTAATAATGTAAAATAATATATAATATTAGTTATATTATATATAATTTAACTTAACCCTTTAATAATAAATATAAAAAAACTATTTTAATATTATATAATCCTTTATTTAATATATTTAAAAAGGGAATTAGCTTTAATTAAGTTATTTAAAGTTATAATTATATAAGGATTAAGTAATATTAAGGATAAAGGGTTGATTTAAAGTATAATTGAATAATTTAATTAATTAATAATATAATTTAAATTATATAATATTAAATTTACTCCTTTAAATCCCTTTTATATATTATTTAAAATAATTATTTTATTAAATATATAAAAAAATATAGTTATAAAATCTTCCTTTTAAATATAAATAATATATATTTATATAAAGCTTTTAATTTACTTTTTATATAATTATTTTAAAGGGCTAAATATTTTAACATTAAGTAGTTAAAAATAATAAAAGGAATGGAAAGGTATATAAAAGGTAATAATATTGTTTTCTTTATAATATAATTTAAATTTATATAAATAGTAGCTTTTATAATTATTAAGGAGGAAAAGGTAATAATATCCTTTTATATAAAGCTTTATATATTTATTAAAATGCTTAATTTAATTTATAGTTTATTTATTTATTATTTAATTATTTTTTATAATTATAATCTTTTAATTATTTAATATATTATTATTTTTATATTAAAGTATAAGGTAGTTTTTTTTTATTAAAATAATATATAATAAAATAATTTAACTATATAATAAAATTGCTTAAATAATTATAAACTATTTTAAATTACTTAATTAAATAATTTATAGTTTTTATTTATATTTAATTAAAATTATAACTATTTTAAATATAATTTTATTTATTATAAACCTAGTTTTATTAAAGTTAAAAATATCTTTTTTTAAATACTATTTTTATTTATTATTTTTTATATAAGGATAAATTAAATATAATATTTAATTAAATTTTTATTTAATATATATTAATAATTAATTTTTTAATTAAAATATATTTAAATGTTTAAAGTTTATTATATAAAGTTTAATGTTTAATTCTTTTTAATTAACTTTTAACCTTATAATATTATTAATTGGTTAGCTATATCTTTTATATAGTTATATAAAGGCGGAAACAATTTTATTATAAGATTAAGGATATATTATATAATTGATTATTTTTCGTCCGGAATTAATTAAGCTTTTAAAGGTAATATTTTATTTATTAGTTTAAAACCTTTCGTTTAAAAGGTAAATATTATATAAGAAATATTATAAATAGTAATAATATATTAAATGGATAATTTTAAGTTTCGTTTAATAGTTTGGAGTATAAGCTATAGGTTAGTTTTTTTATAAAGGGTTTTTATAATTATTAGTGGAAAAATAAAGGATTTTTTTTATATACGTATAAAGGTTAAAAATGTAGCTAGGTTAATTAAGTAACCAGGTCAAGTAGGAGATACGTTATATATAGTTAATTAATTAAATAAAAACCTTTAAATAGCTACTTTTAATATTACTTTTTATATATAACGCATCTCCCACTTGACCTGGCCACCCCAATAACCTATATAAAATCCTATTGTTTCAATCTATAATAACTTTACGGATATTAACCGTACGATTTAATAATTAGTACCATTAGACCCGTTATTTAATAAGGAATCCAGCGGTATTTTTTACTATTTTTTATAGAATTTATTAAGCGAGATATTAAGCAATACGCTAAAAGGGCGCTAGGCAAGGATTATTTTAGCGCTTACTTTAGCGTATTGCGTAATAACTCCACGAATATAAGTCGTATAAACTAATGAAGGGTACCGTTAAATAGCGCTCTTTATTACAAATCTAATGGTATATTTTATTATTTTATACGACCAATATTCGTAAAGTTATTGAATTATTACATGATTAGCGCACCGACGTTTTTTGTATGGGCTGGGGGGGTGGCCAGCTCAATTGGGTAGCCAGGTCAAGTGGGAGATGCGTTAAATTAAATTATATATAATATAATTAATATTATATATTGTTTTATATTATTAAAGGGGAAAGTTAAAAGCTTTTATAAAGTAAATTATAAATTTAATAAATATTATTATATAAAAAAAATTAAATTATAAAGTAAAGGATCTTTTATTATTAAAGATATTAAGGATTAAATAAAGGTATAGGGTATTCTTAAAGCAGAAAATTGTATTATACATTAAAGTAATTATTATATAAAGAGGAAGGAGATTTATACCTAGTATTATAAAGCTTATAGCAAACCTAACTATAATATATAAACTTACAAAAATGTTATAAAAATATTTAACGATTTAGATTTAAATTAATTTAAGTTAATTGTACGAATAGTTATTAAAATATTTTCAAATGTATATATAAAGGTTAAAAATATAGCTAGGTTAATTAGGTGGCTAGGTTAAATAGGAGATATATTATATATTTTAATAAAGGATATTAAAAAGATTATTATAGCTATAATTAAAGAAATAAGAAAAAAGTAAAGAATATTATTATTATTAAATTATTAAAAAAGATATAAAATAATTAAAAAAGAAGTAAAGGAACTTTCCCTTAATTTATTTCTAACTTAACCTTTAAATATTTATATACCGTTAATATATATTAAAGTATTATTAGGTTTTAAATTAAAAGATAAATTTATAAAAGATAAAAAATAATATCCCTTTATATTATACCTTAAATTATTAAATTTTAAATTAAAAAGTTTAATTAAAAAAATTCTAGGTAACCATTATAATTTATAACTTTAAATATAAGCTTTTAATTAACTTTATTATAATTTATAAGCTTTATTACCTTCCTTTAAGTTTATTATTATAGCTTTATTATTTATCTTTTTAATAGTAAAAATAAAATTAAAAAGTTATAAATAAATAAAAAAAGATATTAAATAGTTTAAATAATATAAAGCTATAGGAATAAAATACTAGTCCTTAATTAATAATTAAACTTAAAAACTTTATAAATTATTTATTAAAAGATCTTTAACAAATGGAAAATAGGTATATAAGATTAAATAAAGCTTAAATAGTAAAATTATTAAATATAAAGTATAATAAATTATATAAAGCTTTAAATAAATATTTAAAGAAGATTATAACGAAATATCTATATTTATAATAAAATTAATAAGTTATAAAGCTATTTTTACTATTATTATAACTTTTAATTTAAAAATTAAATAAATAAATATAAAAACAGCCTTTTTTTATAATAAAGTAAAAGAAAATATTTATATTTAATAGCTACTTAAATTTAAAGATAAAATTAATAAAGTTTATAAGCTAAATAAAATATTATATAATTTAAAGTAAGTACTTTAAGTTTAATATTAAACCTTAATTATATTTTTAAAAACCTTTAATTTTAAATTATTAAATTTTAATATTAATATCTTTATAAAAGGATATATTTATATTATTATTTATATAAATAATTTATTAATAGTTAGCCCCTTAAAGGAAAAGATTATTAAAATTAAAAAAGCTTTATTTAATAAATTTAAAATATAAGATTTAAAACTATATTCTTTTTACTTAAATATAGCTATTATATAAAATAGGAAAAATAAAAGTATTAAATTAAACTAAAATGCTTATTTAAAAAAGATTATTAAAGAATTAAATTAATAAAAGGTATATATTATTGCTATACCTATAAATATTAATAAAATTCTTAAGTTAATTAGTAAATAATTATAAAGTATTAAAGGAAAATATATAATAATATATAAAAGCTATTAATTATTTAATATATATTATTTTATATTTAAATAAATATATAAAGAATTTTATTTTAATATATAATAAAGCTATTTAATAAGTTTTATAATATTTTTATAAAATAATTAATTATAAATTATATTATTAAGGCAAACTATAGGATTTAATAAATTAAATTAATATTAATTAAACTAATTATATATAAATTAAACGGTTAATTATAAAATATATCTTTAATATTAATAGTAATATAATTAATTAAAGTTTAAAAAGGTAATAAAGTATAATATTATCCTTATATAAATTAAAATTAATAGGTTAAATATAAGTTATAAAAGAAGCAATATAGTTAAAACGTTTATTTTTAAAGCTAAATACTTATAAAAAATAAATAATAGCTATTATTATTTATAAAAACAATTAAGGGGCTATAGTTATAATAAAAAACCTTTAATTTTATAATAAAATAAAGTATATTCCTATTTAATAAGCTTTTTATAAAAAAGCCTTTTAAAAAGGAGATATTAAATTTTAATAGATTTATATATTTAAATAAATAGTTAATAATTTAATTAAACTACTTTTAAGGGATAAATTTATTACTTTTTAAAATATATTAAGTTTTTAACTATAAGGTAAGTAGGAAAATTATTAAATTTTATTCCTTATTAATTAAAAACCCTATAATAAGTTAAAACTTTAATTATATATATTAAAAAAAGTTAAAATAAAATAAATACCTTTAACTTTAATGTTATAAATATATATTTCTTTTAGGACTTATATAATTTATTTTAATAGGATTCTTATCCTTTAAGGCGCTTTATTTTAAAGAATTTAAAATATTTTAATGCTTTATTTAATTAATATTTAATTAAATTATACTTTAAATGTTAATATTATTAAGTTTTCTACTTATTTATAAATTAATTAATATTAAAAATATTAAAAACGATTAATATTATTACCTATAAAGCAATTAAATAGGTTACCTTATAGGAAAACGCTTTAAGGGGGTAAAATAATTAACATTAAGGTCCTTACTTTAAAAAAAATATATAAAAATAAAAATTATAAAAAGAATATACTTAAATAATTTTATTTATATATTTAATATATTAAAATCTTTAAAAATATTAATAATATAATTATAAAAGTTATTAAAGCTATTTTAATTTTAATTATTAAGCTTATTTAAATTATTAAATTTACCTTTACTTAAATTATTTAAATTTTTAATAAACTTTAAAAATTTATTATTAAATTTAAAAATATTTAAAATAAATATTAAAATATTCTTATAATAATTTTAACTATAAAAAGAATTACCCTTAATATTAAACTACTTTAAACTTTATTAAAGGTAAAGAAAATTACTATATATTCATTTATAAATTATTTCCTTTTATAATAAATAAAATTAAATAAATTAGTTTAATTATAACTATATTAAATATAAATAATAAAAATATTTTTAAATACTTTATAAAGGTATTAAATATTAATAAAAATAACTTTAAAATTATAATATTTAATATTTTAAATAGGCTTATTATAAAAAACCAATAAATAAATAAATAATAATATAATACATCTCCCACTTAACCTGGCCACCTAATTGACCTGGCCATATTTTTAACCTTTATGTACGCATTTAAAAATATTTTAATAATTATTTATATAATTAACTTAAACTAATTTAAATTTAAATTGTTAAACGTTTTTATAACATTTTTATAAATTTATATATTATAGCTAGGTTTACCATAAGCTCTATAATGCTGGGCATAAGTTTCCTTTCTTTTTATATAATAATTACCTTAATGTATGATGCAATTTTTTACTTTAAAAATACCCCGTACCTTTATTTAATCCTTAACATCTTTAATAATAAAAAATCTTTTACTTTATAATTTAATTCTTTTTATATAATAACATTTATTAAACTTATAATTTATTTTATAAAAGCTTTTAACCTTTCCCTTTAATAATATAAAATAATATATAATATTAGTTATATTATATATAATTTAACTTAACCCTTTAATAATAAATATAAAAAAGCTATTTTAATATTATATAATCCTTTATTTAATATATTTAAAAAGGGAATTAACTTTAGTTAAATTATTTAAAGTTATAATTATATAAAAATTAAATAATACTAAGAATAAAAAGTTAATTTAAAGTATAATTGTATAATTTAATTAATTAATGATATAATTTAAATTATATAATATTAAACTTATTCCTTTAAATCCTTTTTATATATTATTTAAAATAATTACTTTATTAAATATATAAAAAAATATAATTATAAAATCTTCCTTTTAAATATAAATAATATATACCTATATAAAGCTTTTAATTTACTTTTTATATAATTATTTTAAAAAGCTAAATATTTTAATATTAAATAATTAAAAGTAATAAAAGGAATAAAAAAATATATAAAAGGTAATAATATTATTTTTTTTATAATATAATTTAAATTTATATAAATAATAACTTTTATAACTAATGCATTTCCTACTTGACCTGGCTACCCAATTGAGCTGGCCACCCCCCTAACCTATATAAAAATCCAATGTTTCAATCTGTAATAACTTTACTAATATTGGTCCCACAATTTAATAATTAGTACCATTAGATCCGTTATTTAAAGGGGAATCCAACGGTATTTTTTACTATTTTTTACGAAATTTATTAAGCGAGATATTAAGCAATACACTAAAGGGGCGCTAAGCAAGGATTAATTTAGCGCTTACTTTAGCGTATTGCTTAATAACTTTACGAATCTAAGTCGTATAAATTAATGAAGGGTACCGTTAAATAGCTCTTTTTATTACGAATCTAATGGTATATTTTATTGTTTTATACGACTAATATTCGTAGAGTTATTAAATTATCACGTGATTAGCGCACCGACGTTTTTTGTATGGGCTGGTGGGGTGGCCAGGTCAATTGGGTGGCCAGGTCAAGTGGGAGATGCGTTATTAATAAAAAAAAAAAAGTAATAATATTCTTTTATATAAAGCTTTATATATTTATTAAAATGTTTAATTTAATTTATAATTTATTTATTTATTATTTAATTATTTTTTATAATTATAATTTTTTAATTATTTAATATATTATTATTTTTATATTAAAATATAAAGTAATTTTTCCCTATTAAAATAATATATAGTAAAATAATTTAACTATATAATAAAATTATTTAAATAATTATAAACTATTTTAAATTATTTAATTAAATAATTTATAGTTTTTATTTATATTTAATTAAAGTTATAATTATTTTAAATATAATTTTATCTATTATAAATTTAATTTTATTAAAGTTATAAATATTTTTTTTTAAATATTATTTTTATTTATTATCTTTTATATAAGGATAAATTAAATATAATATTTAATTAGATTTTTATTTAATACTTATTAATAATTAATTCTTTAATTAAAATATATTTAAATATTTAAAGTTTATTATATAAAGTTTAACATTTAATTCTTTTTAATTAGCTTTTAACCTTATAATATTATTAATTAATTAGTTATATTTTTTATATAATTATATAAAGGCGGAAATAATTTTGCTATAAGATTAAGGATATATTATATAATTAATTATTCTTCGTCCGGAATTAATTAAGCTTTTAAAAGTAATATTTTACTTATTAGTTTAAAACCTTTTATTTAAAGAGTAAATATTATATAAGAAATATTATAAATAGTAGTAATGTATTAAATAAATAATTTTAGGTTTCGTTTAATAGTTTAAAGTATAAGCTATAGGTTGCTTTTTTTACGAAGGGTTTCTATAATTATTGGTAGAGAAATAAGGGATTTTTTTTATATGCGTACGAAGGTTAAAAATGTGGCCAGGTTAATTGGGTGGCCAGGTTAAGTGGGAGATGCGTTATCTTCTTTATTATTATTATTAAATTAAAGGGAGTAAAAGGAAAATATATTTTAATTTAAAATTACAATTTATTATTTATTCTATTTAAATTAAAACAATAAAAAAAATACTTTTTAAAAAATAATAAACATTTATTAAATATTTTAAAATTAAATAAAAAATAACTATAATAAAGGTTTAATATAATATAATTTTAAATAAAGGAAGTAAAGATAAATATCTTTTAAAAATACTATTAAAGTTATTTAAATAGGTTAAACTTAAGGACCTATCCTATTAAGGAAAGGAAAATGTATACTTTAAAAACTATATATAACTTTATATATAATAAGGAACAGTTATAAAATAAAGCTTATAATAGCTTTAAAAATGTATATAGTTTAAGTAGGAATATTAAAATTAGGAAGGCAGGGATAAATAATCCTAATAGCTGGTACTTCAACCTATATACACTTTACTATATAAACAGATGTACCACCCTAACCTATGGTACCTAGACTTAGTTCCTTAATGCAATATACAGTATAATTCCTTACCTACTGTACTATTCACACTGTACTATTTCAACTACGATGATGTACTGTAGAGCGAACCTCTCGTCTGACTAAAGAAGTACTCAGAGGAGGGGTGGTAGCAAGGACTTTAAAGGTTACCCAGCTCTGCACATCTCTAATAGTATCTGTTATGTCATCTAGAGCGCCGTCGGTGGCATATTGGGTGTCAGGGTATGCTAAACACGAATCTATCTCCAACTGTTTCAGGATTAAATGGGCACCTTAAGACCCAGTGGAGCATAGTAGTAGGCTGCCTGTATTTTTATACACATGTGTATCGCCCTGAGTGAGTTACAAGTTTGGTTAATTGTATGAGGATTGTATTACCAATATGAGACCCACGGATCTTTTGCCACAGATATCATCTAATATTCAGACGACGCGTTTTCGACTACACGCCAGAAGTCCCCAGCATACCTCTCAGTTTCCACGTCCCAGTGTAATTTCCAATCCAGCGGCTCTGCCCCATAATCGATATTAATGAGCCGGACTGTTTCTTCGAAGGCCTCCTTGGGATCCTTCTCATCGTAAATCCGGCGGGCACAATGATAGCGTGCTTGTTTGAGCTTATTGTTGCGAAGAAAGTGACGCCTCTCTCTTCGACCGTACTCTAACAAGTTAACCCGACAAGAAGCCAAGTCCTCTAACCACCACATCAGAGTAGTATGTATTCTCTTTTTAAAGTCTCTGATACAGGCTGGGGTTACATGGTCTTGTTCTTCGTAGCGGAAATAAGATAAAGCTGTGAAAAGAGGAGTAAGGGGTTGTTTGCGTTGGAGGAATTCTAATACTGGGTTCGCTTGAAGACCCTTGTTGATGAATTCACGGGTCTGGAATGCTGGGTTCAAGCCGAGAGTTTGATATGATAGATCTTCCGTCATCCGAATTACTCTGCGCGCCAACTTGCGCCACAACCGAGCCTGGCTCACAGATCCTCCCATTGACATAGGCCCGTATCGAAATGCAAGAAGGGTTAATAGACATGTACTCTTCTGTTGAAGAGTAGAGATATCGTCTTTATTTATGCTACCCCTGGGGTTTATCAAGAGCTCGAGCGTCTCCGCGTATCCGTCGGGGTTGTGAAGTGAACAGTATTGAACCCGTTCTTCTAGACTGAGCTTTTCGTAGAATCCAGGTAGTACAGCCGGCACAATGGTTTTGACCAATTCTGGTGGCGCATCGGTTGCCGCCTCGTAGAAATAGACAGACTCTTTAGGGTGTATTAATAATCCGCCTACAACGTAGATATCATATTCTAAGTATAAGTCGTGCATCGCCGCGACATCAACTTGGTAGCGTGAAACAGCTGTGACCATTGTTTCGCAAGGTTTAACTTTGAAGGTATGGTCGACCTCAAAATAGTCTAGACCGCTCAAGACCAAAGTCTTGAAAAGGGGTAGCTGACCATGTTCTGCGGCAAGCTAAATGAAGGCATGAATCAGAGAAATTGCATTCACCATCATATGAGATGAAAATCTTACATGTAACAAACTCTGGCCACCCGGTGTGTGGTCCTGTAGACTCGCCCTGCCTTGGTCAATGAGTCGCAATATACCCGCCATGTCTCCTCTGCGCGCACAAGAAAATACAGGGGCAGCGTCCGGTTGTATGCAGTATGCGTTCAGCTTGATAGTCCAACCTGTCGTTGCCCTCGAAGCTTGGATATCCCAAACCCTGCTAGCAAACCAATAGTTTGCTTGCACTCGCGCGACACAATCTGGTGAAATGATTTAGTCCGGATCTCAAAGATATACATCGATCAATGGCGAGGTGTCATACCGAAGTCTTTCAAATTAGCATTTGCCCCATCTTGATAATATCGCCAAGCGACCGATCCCAATGGGCCAAAACTCCACAAATTTGAATAAGTCGGTATCACTGACTCTTTCTTCATAACTCGAGTTGTCGCGGCTTTTCCGATTCCTTGGCAATTCTTTGACGATAGTTCGTGGTTTTTGGAAACAGTACTCGTAGAACAGCTGTCACTACTTTCGGACCAACTAACCAACCTAGTAGGGGGCGTATAATACTGGCTAATGAGCCTGGGCTGAGCCTTCAAGAGCGTACTTTGAACAGTTATACATGCATTGTTCCCAAGTTGAATCAGAACAGACTTACATTATATACCACTGTTGAGTCAAACTTAAGAAGTGGACTGCGGATTGGAGGCGCATATGACACCTATCCAGTATGTCTCCCTTGTAGATTGCCTTCATCGTTGCCTTGTATCTTCTCAGCTTCTGACGGACATCAACCTCATTTGGTAAGTCTCCCAGAACAATATTGAGCTCGCCCAGGGCTTTCTCGCAATATCTTATGCCTAGATATGTTGTATCATCATTCCAGGGGAACAAATCGTTGCTATTCTCGCAGAATTCCTTACTCAGAGCCTCCACAATAGGTTCCAAGATTTCAACTTCGCGCATCATTCCCTCTAATTTGTTGGAAACGTTTTTGATTTCGTTTAAGCGACTCTTAATCGTAAAAATACAGGCAGATATTTTAGCTGCGAGCTCAATGAAAGCAATGCTGCTTCCAATAATACCGATAAGTTCTGCCATGATCTGAGGAATTCGAATGGCTGTCAAAGCACTGAATCATAGTTGAGGTGACGGATATGACTGTGTGAATAGGGGGTGAAGTGGAAGGTTTTCCGTAGGGTGGATAGGTTGCAATTCACTGCTCAGCGCATAGATACTAAAACCCCATGCACTTTATGGATTATTATTAGAATACCAAGTACTAGTGGTTGGGGCGATATGGTAACGATGGGGTGTGGTTACATACTAAGGGCGTATGTAGTAGCAGTAGTAGGGTGAAGCTCAGCAGCCACAACTATCTTACCCCTCACAGTAGCCCCCAATGCCAATACGATTCTTACACTAGCGCTCAGATCCTACAACATCTGCTGTGCGACAGTAAATATAACTGTTCAACTGGGCAGGTAAAGGACATCCCGGTAGGGTAGGCTATAGAGTTCTATATTTAGAATCTTTTCGATTTCCAAGGTAAGACTAAGTAGAGAATGCGAATAATGCCCGCTGCCCATAGTCAGAAGGAAAAGATTTGTATATGAGGAGACAAAAATCAAATAGCTAGGAAAGGTGTCTTCATCAAGTTGGTAGCATCCTGGGCTTGGGGCGGATAAGAGTCCCCTATATGATGACATATGTGGGTGTCATCGACCAATGAGCTTATAGGTTTGATGGAAGCTGAACAGAACTAACCTGCGCATCCAGTCTCCTCTGATCCCATGGTGATTCATTAATAGGTGGTTGATATAGCTCTCAGCGGTCGAGAACTTCTTGGTGGCACAAGAAGTTATCATGTTATGTGAGTTATTCAAATGGTTCAAGATCCCCCATCCAGGTACCGATCCAGAATTATTATATTCGAGATCAGTACCGCATATTACACAAGTCCAGTTTGTCTTGCATAATTGGAGGTCATGCGCCCCGAATGCTCTCACGCGACAAAGCCATTCCCCTTGTCCGTTGACAGTTAAGGTGTTTGACTGGCGTCTTTCAGCGGGGGATTGCTCGAGAGTACTGCCATCTGTGTTTATGACATAAGGCCCTCCGAGAATCCAGGAGTTCATTGTTTCTCCATTCTCAAAATGTCTTCTTATATGTTGACATCTTACCTGCCAGCTTTCAGCGCGGAAGCCGCAGAAGTGGCAGATGAGATCGCTTGGGGAAGGACCTTTCCCCTCACACCTTCCATACTTGAGTAATTCACCAACTGGGTGACAGTCCTTCTGGGCATTAAAATGCACGCCAAAGATATGTTGTATGAATAAATCGCGTCGATAAAACGTCCGATTTATATCCGGCTTCTGCCAACATTCTCGAAACTTGTGCGGGCATACTGTAGAAGGAGTACCTTCTGAATTTGAAGAAGATACACACAGAGGGCAATGAGTAGAGTCGGCCTGGAACATATCTGACCGGCATATCCATACATAGGGGGCAATGTGAGCGGACTCTTCGTGCCGTTTCCATGTGTAATATCTTTGGTAAAAGCAACGGCAGAAGGTACACTGGTAAGATGCCCGTTGACTTGCAGACCCATCAATCTTGGTCACCCGGCTTCTTTTAATATTGTTGGTCATCCGGATTCTTTTAATATTGTTGGTCATCCGGGTTCTTTTAATATTGTTGGTCCTCCGGGTTCTTTTAACATTGTTTCTGCTCAAATTATCCAACGCCTCGGTATCAGACATCATTTGGTTCTGGCCATTATCTGAAACAGTATCAGATTTTCCAGGAGACAAGATGGACAGAAAGCCAGGAGAATATTGGTCGTTGAAGGGTGTAGGGGGCGGAACATCTAAAGAATTGGAATTCTCATCGAAACTTCTCTGGAAAGCGACACGTCGGCCTTTGCGAGGGCCGAAGCTCATGTAGCTTGCAACTGAGCCATTACTGTCTACACTCGATGCAGCACTTGATATCGCGTCGTATGCGGCTTCAGTATGTGAATAACTCCGACTTGCATTCAGATCTTTCTGGGTAACCGATTGATTGACTGGAGGCTCGGGGGCCCATGGTATTAAACGTTGTTTCAACTCAGTATGAACTGCTGCAGGTTTACCATCAATGTTTTGCATTGATGGTTCCCCTCGATCTCGATATCCCGCGGAAAAAGAACTCTCGTCATCTGCGGGTGGAAATAGAGCCGGGACTCCTATGTTTGTTCGACGCCCCTCTTTCGCGGATTCTTGGGCTTTCTTGAATATATCCGGGTGAACGGTGCGTATGTGCCTTTTCATCGCGTCTTCTCGGCTAAACAATTTTTCTTCCGTACAATTGGCACATTGATACCTCATTATCTTTGCGTTATGTATCGTATATTCGTGTCTAGTAAGGTCATAGGGGTTTGAAAAGCTCGTATTGCATGGCTTTCCTGTGCTCGGGTTACTTCTCTCGCACCTGTGTGACCAATTCTGGATATTTGAGCTCAAAATAGAACCGTGCACTTCTCGATTATGCTTTTCAAGTAGTGTTGGTGTATCAAACCGAAGCGTGCAGTCATAGTGAGTACATACATAAGTGCCGCCATCTAAAGCTGTTTGATCCGGCCTACGTACAGGGTGGTCATTGCTGCTCCCACCTAGGTTGCTTATCTTTGTCAGACTCATCCGTGAATACGTTGATGCAGATGGAGTTACTACGCCTGCCGTCTGCCCGGGGGTGGTATGGTACGAGGTGCACTCGATCTTGCCGGATTGTTCAAACCCTTGTTCAGAAATCTGGGAGGGCTTTGCTGCACTCTCCTGAGTTTGATTTGGAGAAGTCTGACATGTGATGTCTAAAGGATCTGCAGTAGTAGCAAACACATAGCGAGCCACGTCTTCAACCCATGCCTCCACGAAACTCGTATTAGAGTTGGCTTTGAGAGGGTGGATGAGGCCTTGCGTCTCTCGAGATGTCAAAGATTGAACTTCGATGGCCGGTTTGTTATGTCTGGAATGACCGCTTTCATATGTTGGTGCCGCTACATCCAACGACAATTGGCGTTGTGAGGCTTGACTTATGGCAGATGCATGGGTATTGATGCAATCCAGAGTGAAGATATGTGGGAGAGATCGAGTTCGCTTAGGCGAATTGTTGATAAACGACTCCTTTGACCGAGGTGATAAACTTGTGCACCTCGGTAAGTAAAAACATGATGGGAGGCATCTATCGTTTCCTACTGAGTCGGGTAACCCAGGGCTAGGTACTCTGTTCGGCATTCTTGCCGCTTGTCCACTTGTACATCCATGGTAGATGGTAGGTAGCAGTGAAGTGCCACTCAGATTTAGTACTGGAGCGTTCGATTGTATTCGTTGCAGTTGTCTTTGTCGCGTTCTCGTAAACCAACCGCTCACTTGGTCTATTGAAAGTCCCGTGGCAGTTGCTAAATTAGCCTTATCCTCCCTTGACGGATATGGCTCCGAATTTCTCGTGATCCAGTTGGTGAGAATTTGCTTCTGCTGCTGGTTGATGGTAATCCGACGAATCTTCTCAGTCTGATTCTCCTGTTTCTCTGAAGTCCTAGACGGTAGCGAAGGCTTGCCCTTATCACTGTAAGCACCGCGCTCTGAGACTGAATCATGAGGGTGGAATGGTCTCTCAGCGTGCACCCAGTCCAGTGTAAAATCGATGTCGACATCTGGATAGTTGAACGTAGAATCATACTCGGGCACAGAGGCCTCCATACCGTCCAAGAGGGAGGGCTGGATTGACTTGTGAGGCTCATTTGGTGTCGTAGCTGCTACTTCAGAAGAGAGAGGGTCAAATGGAGATACACCACCCCAAGGCAGTAAATATTCGTCGTTTGGCATGATAGGGGCGGTATCATCTAACAACAGTAATGATGAGGGCCACAACGTGTCTGCCATAGTGACGTCCTCCTCAAACACCATTGAAAAATGCTCCTCGGTATCCATGGGCATATATTCTCCTCCAGCCCAATGAGTGGCACAGCCGACCTTGACGCTTTGCCCAGTGATAGCGCGGCGGTTGGAAATTCTTCGAGTCAGAAGCTATTATAGCAGAATAATCTGAGACTGTTCTTCTGGATATCGCTTATTACCACTGACACAATGTCTATATATAAGGACAGTAGATATATGCGTGGGGGCCTGTTGTCAGCCAATCCGCCCATCAAACCCCAATCAAAAGCTGAACACCATGAAAGCTATGTCCTGCGCCATACTATCCAACCACATCAGGCTGGCTGAGCCGAGAAAATAAGCCACTGCATCGCCCGATCTCTTCCGCTTTCAGCCACAGCAATCCTACCCTGATATTGCCAGAGTTCGGCAGACTCAAGCATATTCACTATCACAGACGCCATTGGTGCCGTAGACGAACCCTTTATTTCGTCCTCTCTGTTGGAGCCTAGAAGTTCGTTTCCATTTGGGCTGATATTAGTCTGTATTTGTTGGCTTGTATGATCGCCCAGCGTTCAGAAAGAGAAACAGATAGGGTGGATTGGACCTGTGCACCTGGTAGCCACAGTATGGCTGAGCTGCTTGCTTCATGTCCCAGCCACATCCACGTCCTATCCATCGACTTCTTAACTCCTTACACAAACCAACACAAGCGAGACAAGGACACCTCATCAAGAATCAAACATAAGGGTGCTGCTTATATGATCCCCCTCGATCATTTCCCTGAGAAATACTAGTCTTTATCGCCGATTGAACGGTGTGGACTTATCTAGTGTTCCCGAAGCCATGACCGCCCGCTAAAATAAGGTCCGATGGACAAGACGGAGCTTATAATATGACGACATGATGAGAGAAAGGCAGGAACCATACGTAGTACTATAGAATTCTATTATTGCTGAAGAAAAAAAAAAAAAAATTCCTCGCCTACCAATCTCTGCCTAGCTCCCAAAAATTTACCACCTAACAGCGAGAATTGGGGTAGATGGCTGCCGAGATACCGAGGCCCCCCGCTGAACTGCGCAACTCCGGCTCCCCTAAAAAAAGGTCGACAGGGGGTTAATGCGGAATAAATGGAGAGTTAACTCCGATGATGCCATGCAAACATCTCACCATGCTGCTATCGTGGAACTGGTTCGGCAATAGCCCTATAGCTCCAGATTAATCATCGTAGTGTCTGATTATGAATTTCAAGTTTCATCAGTGGTACCTAAAAGAAAGCGCTTTTCAATGAGTCGCGAAGTACCTCGTCATAATGGTGCTTGATGGAACTAAGGAGACTAATAAAGAGTCATTCCCCCTTATGTCAATTTATATAAAGCTCGTCTCAGTCCGTCTAAGAGGAATCATCATCGCCATCATCAGATCCACATCACTACTTACTACTGCATTATCCTAACATATCTCATTACTTTCTAACAACTATAATTCTGCTTCATTCTTAATAGATTCAAACATCACTACCAAGAACTCAGATCCTTCTCTAAGCAGCTATGCCAACCTTCACAGTTTTTAAGGGCAACGAGTCGGGTGCGCCCAAGAAAGAAACTACCACAAGACCAGATGAACTATCTGGAGATGAAGTTTTCGTCAGGATAACAGCCTCTGGTCTATGTGGAACAGGTAAGATACCAACATAGCATAATTATTTGTAAAGAAGTTAACTAACGTTCTGACACTAGATCTGCATTACGTAAATCAACCCTCCTTGTCATGATTACTTGAACTATTCATACTGACTGAGCCACAGAGAAAGGCACATATTGGCTTGGGCCACGAGGGTGTTGGTGTTGTCGAGAAGACTGGTCCTCTATGCAAAGCTCTGAAGGCAGGCGATCGAGTTGGCTGGGGCTACAACCACAGTTTCTGCGGTCGCTGCGCACAATGTCTGTCGGGTAACGACATCTTCTGCACCGAGCGTGCAATGTACGGCTTCGCGGACCTGGACCAAGGAAGTTTCGGTTCTCACGCTGTCTGGCGCGAGGTGGCCCTCTTCAAAATTCCGGAGAACATGTCCGATGAAGACGCGGCTCCCCTTCAATGCGCCGGCGCCACCGTTTTTAGCGCCCTCCACACTTACCGCGCCCAACCCACCGAAACCGTCGGAGTTATGGGCGTCGGTGGCCTTGGCCATCTAGCGATTCAGTTCGCCTCCAAGATGGGCTGCCGCGTCATAGTACTTTCAGGATCAGAGAGTAAGAAGGACGAAGCGATGAAACTAGGTGCCCACGAATTCCTCGCTACCAAGGGCAAGACGGACCTCAAAGTGTCCCACCCTATCGATCGCCTCCTAGTTACGACATCGTTCCAGCCTAACTGGGAGCAGCTCCTGCCTATCCTAGCCCCTGGCGCTACTATCTACCCTCTTAGCGTCTCAGAGGGCAACTTTGAGATCCCGAATAACCCTATGCTCGTGAATGGAATTACCGTCCAGGGTTCGTGTGTCGCTTCAAGGCTCACCCACGAGCGCATGCTCGAGTTTGCAGCCCTGCATCAAATCAAGCCTGTGGTACAGTTTTTTGACATGACTGAAGAAGGAATCCTGGATGCGATGGACAAATTGGACAGCGGCAAGGTTCACTTCCGGGCTGTGCTGAAGCCTGTTGCCTAAATCATGAACTATGAATGGTTCCTGTACATATGTTGTATAATACTGTGTATGAAGATATCAAGAGCGAAATCATATAGACCTGGGCAATATAGATCTTAGACATTTTATTCCGCATATGAGCTCAAAATCCCGATTATATATAATAATTGTGATAGTAGTTATGTACTGTCATGTCAAAAGGATTGGTCGCAGAGTGAGTAGAAAGTCAGTCACAGTCAAGTAGGTAGGCAGAAGGGTAGTATAGGCGTCAATATTCATTGAATTCTGAACTCTCCAAGAAGCGAGGGGAGTCCAACACCCCTTCATAGCCATTAGGTCTAATACAGCCACCCCCAGGGTCTATGTGACTATATCAGCTTACATATCAGGACCTGTTACGCTTGCTGGCAAAACTGAGGCTATATACCGGAGAGGACTTTTGTTGCATTGCAGCCTTGTAGCTGCCTTATAGCTTTGTGACATGTATGCATGTAATGATAGTATTGTTCTGTAGGGAGCGATGGGTTGGCGTGTCTGCTAAGAGTAGCATTCCATCAACTTGCAATACTGACAGAGCAAATACTGGCGAGCCAGCCAAGCTCAGCTTCAGTTAGTCTCATAGGGCTCTAATATGCTAGCATATCTGGCCCTTCGGTAATTCAAACTAGCAGTGGCAGGGGGGTTGTACTGTCCTAGGGAGTCAATACTGTATGATTCAGAAAGGAATTTTGTGAATATATCACATGAAAAATCAATAGACTACTTGCTCCCTCTTTGTACGTCACTAAAGATATCCTTTTTGTCATCCCCGAGCTTAACGTATCAAAGGCATATAATCAAATGTAAGAATTACTTAACATCTTAAGAGGTCTACTGAAATAAGACATAATTACCAAGATCTTTCAATATCTTTCAATATCTAAAAGTAAATCTTTGAAGTACTTGACTGGGGGTTGAAAGAGCTTGTCAGAGGGGTTTTAGATCTTGGATAGCATTAATTCACGTTTGTACACCCATAACTGACAGATGCCCTGTGACAATTCATGAACAATGAATTTGATTAATCGGCTACTTTGGGGGATGATAAAAGTGAGCGATGATGCGTACACAGTTCGACAATACTTGATCAACACAATTACAACCACCTGCTCACTGAAACTTGCCAGAGATGGATGTCAGTCACTGTTTCACTGTTAATCACCCTTGGTTTTCCCAGTGTATGCTTGGCAGAGATCATGTTTGTTCAGATGATGTGACGCCTTGTTAGGTAGCAGCTTGCCACCCGCCACCTTTCCTGGTAGCACCTACGCACGTGCCTTGCCTCTGGTATCAATGTATCATTGTCTTCGCCCGACACAATGGGTCAAACAAACACAAGTCGCCGCACGGATCACTCAAGGGTCAACACCCGTCAGTCTTATCCAGCAAACATACTGAACCGAGCAACATAATGAAAAATTACGCTCCCGTCCCATAACGCAAGTTGAGTACCTAGTGCGCTCAACGGTTTGGTGTCTAGATGATTTCCTGGCACTAGAACGGTCGGGGGTTCGACTCCCCCAGCGATCATGGTCAACACTTTGTGAGTCGGACAAGCCCTTCTCTGGTCTCAGAGCCGCCACGCAGACCCTGGCGGATCTTCTCATTGCGGCACTGATGAAGACTTGCGTGATTTTGAAGTCTATTCTGCATGGTTGTGAATTTCTCCCCCGCGGCAGCTCGGTCGCCTGAACATCACGGCTTCCGACTCATTAGTGGTGATTATTTTTTTCTGGTAATCTTTTCTTTTGTTTTCTCTGAGGCACAACGAATTTGAAAGAGCAAATCTAAACATGCACCCTGGCCCCAACTAGTTGTGTAGTTGTCGGACCGCCACAGCTGTCTGTTATCTGTAGTCATGTTGACAAGACTGCGTGTTGATAAATATTTTATGGCATTCTATGTAGTTCTTTATGTTGATTGATGGTTTGTTTACGCTTAGCCAGCACACGTGACAAGGAGCACAGGGGCTTGCCAAATCTCAAGGTACCCTACCGCATTCTTGTAAAGAGGCGAGTTCCTCTCAGGCCTGCAGACAACACGCCCACTCAACTGTTCTGGGTTCGATTGCCAAATAAACGCTCAGTATACCTCCCTTCCCAGATATTCGCCGACGATGGCAAGTTATTCTAAGACAGCTGCGTTTATCCATACCTAACTTCATCTTTTCAGTATTACGATCAAACCTAGCGAATGGCATGTCGTTGCGTGCTATCCCCCATAGCATCAATCAGCTGACAATTCTCCAGATTTGGAAGATCATGTATGATTTTCTGAATATACAGGCTGCAGAGGTCTTCAAACCTTATCAAATCCTTGAGAATCACCAGATGATATTCAACACGTTCGGCGATACGCAAATCCTTTGATGACTACTACTACGTTTGGGTAAGATAAATACAACATGACATAGGCTACAGTGAGTGATAGCTAGCTCTCTAGGTATTACCAAGTCTCGACCGTCAATGATCCTTACTTTACAGAGCTTTTTCACGTTCTTGACGAGATTCTTTTACTTGCACAAACAGGCCTTGCAGCGCTGCTTGACTACCTTCCAGCTTTACAGATGCTTCCCTCACGGATGCTCCCCGTAAAACAACGGGCTCAGGCAAACCATCGGAGGGAAAGACCCTGTATAGGTATCACTGGGACAAAGCCAAAGCGGATATACTAACATCAGACAGCCCAAATCCCTCTTTTAGCATTGGCCTCGTTGAAGACCAGAAGGAACACGGCTTCGACGATGAATTTGCTGCGAAATATCGCTGGAACCCTCCTTGAAGCTGGGACCGATACGACTGCTAACACTCTCATATTGTTTCTTTGCGCCATGCTTATCTTCCCATCTGCCCAAGAGCGCGCAAAGGCTGAGCTTGACCGAGTTGTGGGCGCAGACAGGATACTTGGGATTGGGGAAGAGCCGAACTTACAGTATATACGTGGGTGTGTCAAAGAGTCTCTTTTGTTGAATGCCCACTACAATGATGAGTACAATACCACATGCTCTTACGCAAGACGCTAATTGCATGGGGTTCCGATTGTCAAAAGGAGAGGCACTGGTCAACAACGTTTACGCTATACACAGCGACAGTGTCCGTTTCCCGCGTCCCCACGATTTTGATCCTGACAGGTTTGAGGATGATAAATAGAACATTCTATGATGCCGCCATCAATCCGGGCGTCTCCCAGCGCGACTCATTCTGCTTCGGGGCAGGACGTCGAATCTGTCCGGGGATTCACGTAGCGGGTCGAGTTAAAATAGTACTGTGGGTACTCCCTGAGACCACTCGGCATTAGGGCATTAGGCTCTGGCCCTTACAGGGGCTTTGCCACCACGCTGAATAGGTAAGATTAGCGGTGGTGTACTGAGGTCTTACAGCACTGAGGAACTCGAGTGCCATTACCTTTCATTACTTGGGTGAGACTAGGTACATAGTAAAGTTGCCTTGTGGTGCACGAATTAGAGCCACGTTACGATTTGAAATGCGCGAGGTACAAATCCTGCTCACGATCGAAAAACCACCGTTCCTATAGCAATCATGTTGGCGGCACGCATTAAGCGCCGGACGTTGGAGGCTATCTAATTACTTCTCGCAATAACCGGCAACACAAGCTTTCCACGCCCATCTTCGAACGCGACAAAAAACTCGCGAACAAGAGGATGAAGACCCTTCTCACTAGCAGCATCTACCCAGTCCCTCATATCAATGTCTTTCAACTGTCCTCCGGCCAGTTTTTCTAGGAAATCTCCGAGCTCCCGGTGCGGAACCTTCGCATCACCGCAATGGTTCACAAAGCGAACGCCTATATCTTGCTCTCTTGACAATCCAAGTGACTCAGTCCCCTCAATTCTGCTTGCCTGGGACTCTATAACCATTTCGACAATGTCACTTGCCACGTCTCGTACGGCAACGAAATCCCACACGCCAGTAACGAATTCTTCTTTAATACGAGGCAACGCACGTAGAATGAGCGAATACTTCGTCAACATCCCCACCACGTCCAGCTCAGATGCGTCTTCGCCAACCACATGTGCCAACCGGTGAACATAGGTGGGCAGTCCCTTATGTGCAGCGAGTTTTTCCAACAAGGTTTCGCTAACCCACTTACTGGCTGCGTAGCCATCGACAGAATTCAATAAAGTGGCGTCCACTGGGACCGCCGCAACTTCGAGGAGAGGGTGCTCAGCACTGTGTTCAATGACCTTCGCCACAGATGCTGTGGATACATAATGCATTGGGATTTTTCGCGGTATGGCCATCTCACAGAGCCTGCGAGTAGATATGACGTTCGTACGGCGAAGAGACGAGTAGGTCTTTAACAGCGAAACATCTGCACCATTATGGATAATAGCATCTGCGTGCTCGACTAGAAAGCTGAATTCGGCACCCGAGAGTCCAAGATTGATGTCTGAGAGATCGCCGACGTACTCGAAGACTTTTTCGTGTTGGAGTGGTAGTCGGCGGGGCTGCCCATCGTTGTTTGGCCGTATTGCTATGCAATGCACCTCCGCCACTCTCGGATTTTGAACAAGATGCCAGAGCAGATGCTTTCCAATAAAGCCAGTCGCCCCAGTTAGCACGATTATCAAACCTTGGGTGTCATCGGAAGGTTTTCCGCGGGAAACGAGCAGATGAGGCTGTGGTTTAGGAAGTCCATCAACTAAGCTAGCAATTTCGAGGTCCCAGTCCATTACCTGCTGAGCGACCCCAGCTCGTAAAAACGCCTCTGTCGTTTGAATATTGGCGCCATTAGGCTTCGTTTGAGTTAAGCCCGTAATGAGAGTCGACATCGTGCTCAGGGTACTAGATCGAAACAATTCTGGCATGGGCACCGTTACTCCAAAGTGTGCTTGGAGCAGCGATTTTAGTTTGATCATGAGGATTGAGCTCCCACCAACCGCAAAGAAATCTGATGATGGTTGAATCACCGATCCCTTACCGCTACTGCCGGGTATAGGGGCTATCTGATCAGCCAACACCTCTTCCCATATCTCTTTCATCGAATGTTCACTCGAACTGAAGACGGGGGGTACATAGTTGCTCTCTGCAGACTCTATGAAGTCTGGGATTGCCAGTTGATCAACGGCACCCCGGTCAATCTTCCCATTGACTGTACTTGGAATTTGTGTGATGGGGATGATGAATCTCGGCTTCATATACGAGGGGAGTGGAAGATTTTCCCGAAGACTTTCCAGAAACTCAGATCTGTTCTTAGTGAATCTAGCCTCGAACACCACAAATGCCACCAACGTTCCTGAGGATTGGCTGGGGCGCCAAGAAGTAGCGGCGCTGACAAGGGCATCGTCAGCTACGCGTAGAATAGTATTTGCAACCTCGTCTAGCTCGACCCGAAACCCGTTTATCTTCACTTGGCTATCGCTGCCAATCCGTCCAAGCACCTTGAGAGTCCCATCAGGCATAAGTCTGCCCATATCACCTGAACGGTAGATACGGACGCTCCCTGGTGTTGGTCCGGCTGACTCTCTTTGCACGAAGCTGTATTCAGACTCTCTAGGTCGGCCGATATACCCGAGGCCAACACCTGGTCCCGAGATACAAATTTCTCCCGGAAATCCGACGGGTAGAAGGTTCATGTTAGCATCAACTATATCGATGGAATAATTGTGCGATGGAAGTAGCCAATCGCTGTCAATATCTCCCACGCTGCTTGGATCTCTGTAGGGCACTGTGCCTCTTGCGCAAGCCAGCGTTATCTCAGCAGGCCCATACACATTGATTAGTTGTAGGTTTGGGCAATCGAGATGGCGGAAAGCTCTCAGTAGATTAGGCCTCAAGGGCTCTCCTCCAGACATGGCGTAACGCCAGGAAGAAGTTTTCGTCAGTATATGGTGACCGTAGTTTAATAGCACTGAATATTCGGACGGCACGAAGTGGGTTAAAGTAACGTTGTGTTTGACCATAAGATTCGCTATGTGTACTGGATCGCCTCGACCATTCTTGCCTACTATAACGGCCGTACCTCCGCTGCATAGGGCAAGGAATATTTGGTCCAGCATGAGATCAAACCCCAGGGGGCTTTGCTGTAGTGTCGTCTCCACGCCAAGGTTGAGAAACATCGTAGTTCCGTAAATTTGATTCATCAGGCCTTCATGTGACAGCATAACACCCTTAGGGACGCCGGTAGAGCCGCTCGTGAATAAGATCATTGCGGGGTGGCTAGCCTGCGCATGTGCGCCATTTCCGTTTGGCAGAGAGGAACTTTTGTCGCCATTTTGACAGCTGTGAATGTCAACATTAAGGGTTATGTCGTCTATATTGAGAATATGGATATAGTCTGCGCTTGCCACTACCTCTTGGGCCATACGCGCTGTCGAACCGTGGCAAAGAAGAACTTGGGGCCGACATTGCTCGACGATCGCACGAATCCGCAGATGATGATTCAGTGTGTCAAGGGGAATCCATGTCAGTCCGATGCCAAGAACAGCAAGTATGCAACTGATAGTATCGGCTGTGGGATCTAGAAGCGTAGCTACGCGAGATCCTGCAACGAGCGGCGGCGCAACACTCTGTAAGAGTTCTTTCACATGAGTTGTTCGCCTGGCCAGCTGTGAATATGTGAACGCATGGCCTTGATCATCTATGACAGCAGTAGAGGCTGCGAAACTGGCGGCAATTTCGTCAACACGATCTGTGATAGTTCCCTTCCATTTGACATCAATGTCCATACCGCGCCCAAGGTTTCTCGCTTGCTCAAGGTGAGTTGGATTCGATACAGGGCAATTTTCTAGACGTATGGAGGGATCATGCGCGAGAATTTCTAGAGCATGCATATACCACTTGTGCAAAAGAGCCACGTCAGACGCCTTGTACAAGCTACGCTGCCCAACTAGGGATATGAATGTCCACTCCCGCATTGCGCCAATGTTTAACATTAGGTCATAAGGGTGACCTCCCGGGACGCCGCCATCCCAAACAATCTTTCCATCTCGACCAAACTTAGTCTCATCAAACGGTGACTTGCTGTAGTTGATGGCTACTTGGAAAAGTGGATGGTGGCTTGTCGATCTTGGAAGTTTCAAGTGGTTGATAATCACGTCAAGAGGCGCACATGAATGGGCCATTGCGGCCACCACAGCGTCCCGGGCCCTTCTCGCAATCAGGTTAAGCGAATCAGAGTGAGAAAGCTGCATCCTTATGGGAAGCATGTTGAGGAAGTATCCGATGGTATCCAGATCCTCTCCCTCATGTCGATTTGCGTCCACGAGTCCAATGGCTAGGTCTCTGACGTTCAGGCATCGAGAGAGGAACATGACGAAAGTAGCAAGGTAAAACTGTAGCTGGGTGACACCGATATTAGAAGCAACTTGTTCAATACGCCTTGTTAAGTCTTTCGAAATCCTCACGTTAGAGATGGCGACGTTGTAATCCGGACTTGAGGGTCGGGCATGGTTGGGTGTGGTGAATGGGAAGAGCGGCAGTGGGTCAGGTATCGTCTTGTAAATAGCTCTCCAAAATGCCAGGTCAGACTCGAGACTCTGATGTGTAAACATGCCTAACTGTTTTGTCGCCATTTCAATGGGTTGTTGCATTTGAGGAGGAGCTCGCATGGTGTGCATTCCGCCGGAGTAAGCCATTGCGAGATCAGATATGAATAGTTTCCAGCTTAGCCCATCTAACGCGATGTGATGATGAGTAAACAATATGGAATGCCGGGTTGACGAATGTGTAATGACTGAAACTTTCATTGCGACTCCATTCTCAATGTCAAATTTGAAATCCTTGACTTGACTGATTGAATTTTGCATATCAATACCCTCATCAGCCGTCGACTGCTCAAATGTAATGCGCGCGTCGCTTAGAACTGCTTGCACAGGGCTAGAAGTAACCATGTCGGTGAAGAATGCACTTCGTAATCCCTCATGCCTCTTTCCAACAACCCGCAGAGCCCCTTTTAGTCGGGACATATTTAAGGGGCCGTGAAATGTCCCATAGTAAGCAATATTATAGGCGTTGTTTTGGAGATATTCATGTAGAAAGTACAGTTGAGCTTGGGAGTGCGACATGGGGCCAATTCGCTCATACTTTAAGCTATTCTTAGGTTGTTCTCCGTTCTGTTGCTGGGCTGATATGACTACAGGCGTTTGAAGACTATCATCTGGATTTATTGTGGCAGAGCCTTTTGCAACATCTGCTGTCGTGGTCTCCCCGAAAGCCGGTAAAATGGGCTTCGCACAGGAGTTGGTATTCCCCTCCTTGTTGGCATTGTCGTTGCCATATTGATCATTGTCCCGTGGTTTCAACGATTCTGATAGCTGACTTAGAGTCTCATGGCATATGTCGAGTAAAGATAAGCCATTGAGAAATACAAGGACTGGAATGTTGACTTTCAACATCTTTAAAAGCCAAGAGCGAATTTCGACAGCAACTAGGGAGTCGAACCCCATGCTAAGTAGAGCCGAGTTCTCATCTAGGCTATTGTCAGTCATGCCAAGTGCCAATTCGATGCGTCGCCCAATCACTCGTTTTAAGATCGCCAGAACCTGTTCCTGATTATTTGCGTGTTTTATCGTCACTTGGATGCTTTCAGCTGAGTCTGGTTTGTTCCGTTGGTGGTGTGAGCTATTCTTCTCGTCTCGCTTCAAGTGACAATGCGCGAAAATAGGTAGCGCTCGCCACTCGGTATCGACCTCTGTACCAAGACCAGCAATGACTTGTGGGCTCAATCCGGATTCAAGACGGCCCGAGAGAACTGCCTGGGCAAATATCCGATGGAATTCCGGCTCAGGGATAGCCATCAGGTCTTCTTGGCGAAATTTGGCTTCCAGCATTGCTTCAGCCGGCCCATGTATGTGGCCTAGTCCTAGCATCATACCCAAGTGCAGCGTCGATGCGGCAAGACCTCTGTTGCGCCTCTTCTCAGCAAGGGTAGACATGAACAGGTTCGCGGCATTGTAACTCGACTGACCAGGCTTGCCGTAGATACTGGCCATTGACGAAAAGAGGATGAAAAAGTCCAAGGGCGTAGAGTAGAATAAATTGTCGAGATTGATGCTTCCCATAACTTTGGGTTCAAAAACAGCCTTGAGGTCGTCATGTGATAGGCCGTCAAAAGGGTGATCACGTACAACTAAAGCACCGTTTGCTACTCCTGCAACTGGTGGCATTGTAGACATAATCTCTTGGTAGACACTTCCAAGATTGTCCTTGTTTGCAACATCAAGCGCGAATACACGCACTGTTGCACCTTTCATTTCCAGATGCGTGATTATCTGCGGTGGCACTGCTGGATTCCGAGATGCAAGAGCAATGTGTCGCGCACCGTGATCAATCATCCACTCACATAGAGACAGCCCAACCTCACCAGTAAGACCAACAAGGAGATACGTTTTATGCGGACCAAAAATATGGTCGTCCGTTGCAGCCGACAGTGGAATGTGAATAGATTCAACGCCGGCCCAGGATACCACGCTCGTAGCAACTGATGTCTTCTGTTGATTTTGTAGTTGATCTGCTTGAATGATATTCTTTTGTACCGGAATTCCGATATCATGCAGGAAATATTTTTGGGCAAAATATTTCGACAAAACTGTTGAGTTGGATGCATTGATGGTTAGTGCGTACGGTTCATGTATAGAGACGTTATGAAGGCCAGGCCGGAATTCTAGCTCATGCCAAGGGAAATGCAATGCAAAGTCCGTGGCACTAGTTCCGTTGCTTGCCCCCATGTTGATAAATCGCTTGATTGATCGAGGTATTAATGATTTGAGCACTCGTGTAGGAGCCCTTGGATGAAGCTGAATTGCCTTTGAGGCGAGCCCTGGACTCATATCCATATTGTCCTTCGTCAGGAAGATTGGCACGCCCATACAATTGGCAACGAAACACAGAGTTTCACATACTCCAGGATCTGCATTATGAATCCAGACTGTCCCAGTGCTGTTTGACAAGAAATTTTCGCATAGAAGGATGAGTAAGATCGAAGAGAGTAGTTCATCCGCGTCTGTCTCCTGATGCCAAGTGAGAGCATATCTATCATTCCCCTTGCTAACCATTGAGCCACGCTCTGAGAAGATCAAGCTGTACCGTCCTTCATCAACTATGTATGCAATGCACATATGAAACGGTTTATCTTGATCAGGACTTTTGAATTGGACGAGCGAAGATGAGAGGATCGTAATATGGTCTGGCCTGTAGATTGCGAGGGGAGAGCTTTCATTGAGGGAGAGAGAATGAGACAATGAATCAATGGGTACAGTTGTCATAATCTCTCGCCTTGAACAGTTGAGCCGATCATTCATGTTCTGGTGTGGTAGCACTCTGGGGATAAGAGGAATGCCATTACTGACAAAGATTTCTGTCTCGTTCGACCAAAGAATGTCACTGCAAGAAGGCAGATCTAGAATCACCATCTGTAAAAGCAATTTTGCGATCACATTGGCTTGTGTGCATCCTTTACTATGATCAAGACTTTCGAAATTGACAAATCTGGCCCGGAGATGAGGCAGTTCTCTGGATGCAGTGCGACCAATACCGACTGATATGTTCGCGTAAGGATCGTCGTTTAGGCAACCGCGAGTGGCCCATAAGATGTACTGAGCCTCGCGAAAGAGAGTCTGCATGCCTGAGATTCTCAGTCGGTCCAACTTTCGGAAGATGGGCTCTTCCAGATCACATAGACATATCACGGCTGTCCCCTGCTCTAAGTGAATGTTTGAAGCATCACCCAGATCTGGTATGATGGTTATTTTTCCGGAATATGTGTGTAAGATAGACCTTATCTTGCTTGCCATTTGAGATACTATCAGAGTGCGACCGCCAACTATGAGCAGATTATCAATAGAGATCATGTTATCACTTGCGGTCAAAGGATCTTTCAAAGCCAAGATCTGGTCGTTTGCTGCTTGGCTTACCATGACAGATAAGCCATGTGCAGAATCTCGCTCGAAGTCTCTGAAGACAACGTCAACGCCCGAAAATGAGGTCTCACGTAGGATGCTATCCCACTGACTCTCTGTGAGAATAGGGAATTGTTTTTGGTCAAGTCGCCAGCTCGGAAGAAGTGGAAGCAGGAAAAGGTTGCGCAGTGCGGTTGGGTTGGTCATTTCCAGTAGAATTAAATAACCTCCAGGTCGCAGGAGTTGCCGGCAATGGTTCAAAGCATCCTTGATGGAACTTGTTGAGCTAAGAATACGAATAGCAATGACAACATCATACGAATGAGCCTCGAATCCTTGATCAGTAGGTGGCCGCTCTATATCAAGAGCTTGAAATGTTAGAGGTGGGTAGTGCGTAGCGAAGCGAGCTTGAGCGGCAGAGAAACCAGCGGGCACACTATCGGTAAAATAGTAGTCCTCGAAGTTTGATTTAAAATGCTCTAGAAACACGTTTGTGTAGTTTCCCGCGCCAGCTGTAAGTTCGAGGATGCTCATTTTAGGATATCGATGTACGAGGTGGTCGACGATTGTGCCTAAGTGGTTCTTGACTGCAGCAGCCCCTACACCCTCTGTGTAAAATCGATCAATAAGTTTTTCGGTTTCGGGACATACTGCTGATAACCCAGAGCCATGAAAGATGCTTGAAATCCGCGACCCTGCATAGTTGACAAGCTCAAGATCAATTTGACGAGACGATTGGTCGCCCTCCAGGGTATCCATCGACTCTGTGTTCTTTGAGTGCCTATTATGAGGACATCGAGTGTCTGAAGGTGGCTCACTCTCATTGTCAGTCAACTTGGAGGCCAGGTCCATGAGGTATGGGAAGTACCATCCCGTTGATTTCATCTCATGAGGCTTGGTTTTTCCAAGAAGCTGGTTCACGTAGGAACAAGCTACTTTCTCGCACTTCTCGGGCCACCTATCCTCATCCACCAATGGAACCAGCTGATCCTGGTCCGTATTTTGACCAACAATTGATGATATATCTTGTTTCCATATCGTATGCCAAAACACCGTACGATCATTCGCTGCGCTGGGCATTTCAAGTGAAGACAATACGACACCCTGCAGTTGTACAACGGGGTGACCATCTGCCGCGAGGAACACATCGATATCGCCGCCGATCTCCCGCGCGGAAGAATCTGTAATAAAACAGTCTGCGACGAGCCTCGAATCTGTGTCATTGCTCACCTGAAAATAAGTGCCAACGTCGAATCGAATTAGTTGAAAGCTTTTTGGAAGGTATGTTGTCCAGAATCGCCCATCACCTGGATATGAAAACGCTGCATACAGGCCCTGCAAGACGCTGTCCAATGTACCCGGATGAACTATGTAGTCATCAGTCCTTGTTGGCTTTGTTATTACTGATGCAAGGTTCAGACGTCTTTCGATCGATTCCAGGACAAAGGGGCCAGAATACTGGAGGCCGATCTTGTCCATCCAGTGATAGAAACGATCTACCGCAACATCCGTCATAGGAAGGTTGGGAACTGTTCTGCTTGGTAGAAGGTTTTCATTTATAGCGCCAAATAGCACTAATATTCGCCCAGTCACGACCTCTTTGCTGAATTCGGGAGAGGCCGTATCCGCATTGCTACAGCGACAGGAGAAATCGACAGTTCTACCTCTTTCGTTCTCCTCAACTCTTGAGATGGAGAAATTGAGCTCAATCGCAGAAGAGCTCGCTTCCAATGCAATGCCATTGTGAATCACCACATCTCGTAATTCGAGAATCTTGACAGGTCGATCACTACCCAGGGTCTGGAGGGCAGCATCTATGGCCATCACTATGTAGGCGGAGGCAGGGATCAAAGCCTGTCTTTGGAATTGGTGACATTGAAGCCAATATACGTCATCAAGACGCAGGATATTTCGCCAATGCCACTCGTTTTCCGACCATGAAACTGGGTATCCAAGCAATTCATGGAGCGGGGACTTGCGACTTCTCCGAAGATGTGTCTTCCTGGATTCCCTGATCATCGGTCGCTCGTGATCCCACGGATAAGGTGGTAGATCCTTATACACTCGCTGAACTGCCCAATCGACTCCAGAACAAGCGGTTCTGAATCCTGGAAAGTCAATTCCTGCAGTCTGTGCTTCAGTATGGCACCAAATCGTGCCAATTGCGGCAGAAAAGGTCTCAAGTGCATCTTTGTTTCTCTCCATTACTCCTACATAAGGCAGATCATTGCCCAAGAATGCTCGAATGGTTTCCATTGCTGGGCCTCGGAGGGCTGGGTGCGGTCCGATTTCAAGTGCAATGTCGAAGGTGTTCCCTTCGAGAGCAGAAATAATTGCCGGAGAGAACATCACGGGCTTAACTAAATTCTCAGTCCAGTATAACCCATCAAAAGATGCAGGTGAGATCGTGGTATCGCTGTCTTTAGGGTCGTATACTGTTGAATACCAGTTACATGTGCCCTTAAAACAATTTCGTATCGCTTTGATACCAGCTTCATTGAGAGAAGTACTGTACGGCTCGCGAACAGGCCTCATATGGTGCGAATGATACGCCGTATCGGTTTTCAGTATTCTATTAAATACTTTCTTATTGTCTAGAACGTCTTTAGCACGTTCAATAGCTTCAGCATCTCCAGATAAAGTCACGCTGGATATTGAATTCTCTGCTGCTACTACCAGGCGTCCCATGAAGCATTGTTGTTGACAAAATTGTCGTGCTTCTTCTGGTGACATACCCACCGCCATCATTCTACCGCAGTTTTCTTTATTGTGTTTGCCGCAGTGGTATCCTCTGAGATACGCAATAGTGATTGCATCTGAGGCCGTAAGAACACCCGCCGCGTATGCTGCTGCGATCTCGCCTGAAGAGTGACCAATGACAGCGGTAAACAAAATTCCACATGCCCGAAGCAAGTCTACCAGAGCTATTTGAATAGCAGTGCAGAGGGGTTGTGAGACTTCGGCAGACAATGTAGCCACTGCATCATCTTGGCGAAGCAATTCGCCTACAAGCGACCAAGTCGGGCCATGGTGCAGAGCTTGGAGAACCGAGTCAAGCCCTTCGAAAGTTCTCCTGGATGAAGCCGAGTTCCGAACCAGGCTTGCTCCCATTGATGCCCATTGAGCACCCTGTCCTGTGAAAATGCCCAACACACGAACAGTGGGGTTTGTTGGCAGATTTGCAGTTATTTGACATTGGTCGATATTTGCGGTGACTAACTCTAGTCTGGCAATAAGCTGCTCTTTATCAGTTGCTGACACCGAGACGCGATGTTTGAACTTTGTCCGGTGAGTTTGCAAAGTCCATGCCAACCGCGATAGATCAACCTTGGTCCGGCTTTTCAGTGTCTTTAATAGTGAGACAACGACAGACCTGAGTGCTGGTTTGGAGTTGGCAGATAAGACAAAAGGCCCCCAAGCACGAGAACACGTTTGAATTTTCGGGGAATGGTTCTGGAGTTCATAGCTTTCCAGGATAGCATGGGCGTTTGTTCCTAACTATAGTTAGCATCTGTAGAAAGAGTGCGAATTGAGTGTCTATACGTACCACCAAATCCGAAACTGTTAACACTAGCCCTCCTAGGTGCGCCCAGGGGGAGTGTGGGCCAGTTCTTTGGGCTCACGGGCACTTCGAGACCGTGGTAATAAGGCTCTATGTTTGGGTTCAGGCGGTTGAAGTGTAAGTTTGGGGTTATGATGCCGTGTTTCACTACGAGAGAAGCTTTGAGCAGTGAAGCGAGACCAGCCGTTCCCTCCGTATGACCAATCACTGTTTTGACCGAGCCAACATAAAGCTTTTCAATCTCTTTGACACGGGATAATTCTGCATCATCGGCGTTGTAACCTGTGTTAGAGCGATCTGGGGAAAAGGCCATGCTAATTCCCTGGGCCTCCTTTGGATCACCAGCTTGTGTTCCTAAGATATCTATGAGAAACCTGTTAAGCATTCAAGAGTTGACGCTTTTCTTACCTGTGCCATGAGCCTCGAAGTATTGACAGCGTTCATTTTCGTTGAGGCAGTCAAGCCCACATCCCTTATATGTGAGCCTAATCAACTCTGCTTGAGCATCTGCGCTTGGAACCGTGAGACCCGACGACTGGCCGTCCTGATTGATGCCGGTGTTTTTAATTACAGTCTCTATGTCATCTCCGTCGACTTCTGCCGAGGTGAGCGTTTTAAGTACAATGGCTACAAAGCCCTCGCCTCGAGCATAGCCATCGGCGCTTGTATCCCACATTCGGCAATTGCCTGTTGGAGACAGCATACGGAGCTTTCGAGTGTTTCAGCGTTTGGTCTTCATGACTCAGAGATTGAAGGATATGGGCTCACACTTGATAATTGACTAAAAGTTTCTGGACCGAATACTAAGTTTACCCCAGCAACGACAGCCATACTGCATTCTCCTCGCCTCAATGATTGAACTGCTTGGTGCAATGCGACAAGACTAGATGAGCAAGCGGTATCGATATTCAGGGATGGCCCTTTCCAATCAAAGGCGTAGGAGACACGGTTAGCCAGGATCGAACGAGCTATCCCGGTTCCCGTGTACGAAGGATGACAGTCAAAATCATGAAATAGGAGATCGCGATAGTCATCCGTCATCTGTCCGACAAACACACCCGTTGATGACCCTTTCAGCTGTGATTTGGTATATCCCGAAGCTTCAATGGCCTCGTATACTATTTCCAAGAGGATGCGCTGTTGAGGGTCCATTGATTCGGCCTCTCTGATGCTGATATTGAAGAAGTCATTGTCAAAGACTAAAGGATCTTCGTTCAGAAGGTACGCTTTCTTAACGTTGCTTGTCTGTGGATCGCACGTCAGGCGAAAGTGCACAAGAATCTGTCAATGATACTCACACCAGGACGCTCTGGGTTCGGGTGATAGAACGCATCAGGGTTGAATCGGTTGGATGGTATCTTCGATGAAAGATCAGCAGGATGCTTCAACAACTCCCAAAGCTTGCTTGGCGAGTTGACACCCCCGGGAAGGCGGCAGCTAGTGCCAATGATGGCGATGGGCTCTTCCATATTGCTTTTCAATGTGATAACTCTGCGATAACCTTGAAACTGTCACTGGACTCGTGAAGCTACAAAACGTAATCGTTGATGGAAATGGGAAACTTTTGGTGACTGCGGGATTTATATAGTTTATATCCATGAGTAAGACATATCCAGAGCATAACTAAGCTGCGCCTCTTAAGGCTTCTAGATGATATCTTCTATGTTGGCGTCCGCATGGCGTTTGTATTTTCTTCTTTGGGTTTAGAATCTTCATATTGGTAGCGATCGATATGGATGTAGCCTTTACCAGTACGACTTGGTTGACCTACCAAGAGTCTTACACCATATACTTTAGTTCCCCTGATTACAACCCGTTAGAACACGACCTATGCCATATCTAGCGGTCACCGATAGTTTGGTCATACAGCTTATACAGTTGGTCAGCTTGCATGTGATAGTGATAGCGAAGACTTACGAAAGCGAAATCGAATTGAGCGAAAGCGTCGCATTTCTTGCCACGGCAATACATGATAATAGGTCCGATGGACTGGGATTCCGCCGACGATAGTCCTACATTGTAGTATAGAGGTTAGCAGCTAACGATCTTAGCTTGTCTTCCTTTCAAATTAAAGAAATAACTGGCGGGATCTTTGAAGATCGCGGTGAAGTTGATATGCAACCAGGTTAAGATTCCATGCCCGATGCGACGTGATCAAAAGTGGACTTAACGAAGGCTACTTGGGATTGTCCTTTTGGGGCTGAGCCAATGAACTGGCAGATAGGTAAGGGATACCTATTCAGCCCCCAGGACTCCTCCCGGCGGCGTGCCACCCGGAAATCCTGGTATGACGTGTCAAGGAACTCAGAGGTAACACTCCTTTTACGTGAGTTGACAGAATCCCGCTTCCAAATGGGGCGAAGAGGAGTTAGGTGAGGAGGAAACAAGAGAGGGGGTGGAATGCCCGCCTAGAATGAAGTAGAAAAGGAGCTGCACCTCCCTTCCAATCCTGCGAAAAGCTCAATCATATCACAACCCTCGTCGCAGTTTCATCAAATAACAATAAAATCAGCGCTATGGCTACTCATGTTAAATTGACTGTGACTCATTACCGAAGGCCTGAGCACACGCACGAGGCATTTATGAAATGGATTGTTGAAGAGCATCTCCCGCTTGCCATTCCAATCTTCAAGAGATGTGGGGTTCTCAATTACTCGCTCGTGAGTTCTTTTCTATGTCTGACATGATGATCGTCTTAATCACTTACGCAAAGATAGTTCGATACTCCTAAGGATATGAATGCGGAATTGAAGGCAAATATGGGCGGGCACAGAGCGGCGTGGGACTATGCTGACTTTGACTGCTTTATCGAGTACACACTCAAAGACGTCAAGAATATTGGGGAGTTCCTTGCGGATCCCGCCTGGGCCAAATCCATCGAGCACCAGGATGAGTGGGTTGACACTAGCAAGGCTTTGATGTCGATTGGGTACATCACACCCTATCTGCTGGAGTCGGGAGAGGTCGTGAATGTCCCGAATATGAGTTAGTTTACTTTGCGAGGGTGTTGTAATGTTGCCTTTCAAGAGCCCTGTTGGAGGATCGACATGATCACATGAAGATAGTGTCGATAACACCAAAATGGCGAGTCCAAGGGCCTGTTTTCGTTCCTTCATACTCCTATGCCTGCGCGACCAGCTTCATTGAGGCTCTAACATGATACACCATCTAATGCCAAGACCAGACGGAGCTTTCAATTGCCGAAGGCTTGTTAGATAAGCTGCAGCTCATTGTCGTATTAAAGGATTCAGTATAAATGACAAGGGCCTTTGAAAGGGTCTGAATACGTAATCAGTCCCGGCGAATAATCATGACCGTAACGAGGGCCCACACAGGCCATCCACACAAGGCTCTCACGATCGGCGTCAGCGGAAACTCCGCACGCTGCCACAAATACGAAGTCCACCAAGTCAACAAGACATCATTCCTTAGTGTGCACGCCCTTGCGAAGCCTTGTGAAGGGACTTTCAGTACAAAGCAATATGCAAGGATAACACAGCCTCAGCACCTCTAGGGTGGTATAGGTATCGTGATCAGCGGTCGCATAAAATGATGAAGACCTTCCGGCGAGCGATATAGCGAGGTTTGTATGATTGGCGGAATGTTGCCGACTTCTAGGCAGCAATACCACTATGGGTAGGTAACCCTCAGCACACCCGGAATCTCATCTACAGTTGCAAATTTGCTTTTCCGAGTACCAAAGTCGTAGTCAGCCCAATAGCCATGCGTCTTTCAATGTGAGCTGCAGTGTGGTAGCACGACATAAAATTTAGGGTGTAGTTATGCGCCTACCTCTTTGCCAAGCCCCGACGTTGCATAGGCGCAGTGCGATAGGTAGATGTCTGTTCGTTGGTGGTCTGGGCCTGGAGCTCTGCCCGGAATCCGTCAGTTAGTCGATATAACAGACCTGCTTTAATACCATACACACTGTTTCATGTGCACCTCCAGCTGAACATGCAGGTCGCCTACGACTACGGGCGTAATGCGGTTTAGACACAACCTTCGAGTGACATGCACACAGTATTAAGGATTGGATATACAGATTTCGCTACTGGGACCTAGACAGTCAGGACTGGCAGTGATGTTGTATATAGAGTCAAGCCAAGCCACCAAGGCGAAGAGGGAATTGGTCGGTTAAGGACTTTTGAAGCCCTAATAGATCGTTCTATTGTGAATAACACAAGTCCCCGTTACATGCGTTTGTTATGTGCCCCTAACTCTTAATCTCCTGTGCGAGCTGACATAGGCTATGTAGGAATATCCTGAAGGATTTGTACAGTGTCACATATATAACATGGGACCTCACTGTATGTAGCCTTGAGGTCGGCAGGAGGGTCCCGAGGAGTCTCTCGTGCAACAAAAGCAACAAAAGCCATCATCTCATATTCCCACGATAGCAATCCCGACAGGCTGTCACCTTGAAAGTCATGGTGACATAATGGCCCAAGCCTCTTCTAATCATGAGAGTGACAAAACAGTAGCAACGATGCAACACATCCAAGCTCCCAAGTCTACAGTCAAGCTCCGCCACACATGCAATCGCAACCAGTACTCAAGATGAGCAACGCTCTCGCCCTTTGCTCCTTTCTCGATAGCCTTAACAGGAGAGATAATGTAAGGGATCCATGCCAAATGGGCAACCGCGAGTGAAAAAACTGCCAGTCAAGGTTATCAAGTCGTCCCCGGATCTATGGAACCGAAAGATATACCTGCTATATACCATGGGTACACACCATTCGCCGGCAGATCGTGAGATGATCTTATAATCGCCCCACAGGATACTGTTGTGGCTGCGAGAAGACCAAGCACGCGTGGTGCCCCACGGGCGAAAAAGGAGGTGAAGTATCGTGGCAAGATCTGATTACTGAGTGTCTTCAAGTCGGTGTTGAGAAAGAGGACCATTTGTTCGTACTGATCCCAAGAATACCACAGGGAGGACGTGGTTGACATGACAGGAACCAGACGCAACAGTACCGAAACTCCGTGGGGTGACATTTTGAGTGATACACTGATGCCGAGTCTTCGGCCAAAGCTGCGCTAGAATTCAAGTGATGGGTTGATTGGGTAAACTTTGAGCATAGACAGCACAGCCAGTCAGGTTGATATGTTGATAGAAAAGGGGAAGGAATCTACTTTATTCTCCTCACCCCGTCACCTCTTCAAGGGTCCTCCTTGAAGGTTCAAAGTGTCAAAGACGTGGGATTTTGTTCCTTCAGGATTGATCATACCAGAGACTTGCGAGTGAAAAAAATCCAAATTCTTGAAATCCAAAAAGGGAGATATGGTGCGAACAGCTTTTCCTTGTAGATCAGGCAACATCACGCCACACACGGCCGGTTTTAACTTTTCTCGGGACGAAAGGGCATACCCGAAAAGTACCTAGCATCAGTGTTGTGATGCCAGACTCGTAGATGTAAAAGGCGAGCCTAAAAGTACGTAGTACTGTATGGCGAATACCATGCTGCGCCGCAGCTTTGCACAATTGATATCAAAATGGGGCATCCATCTCACACCCTGGAAAAGAAATGCCGACTTTTTCTTGCAGCGATTCGCTACTTAGTATGGACATGTATTGTCATACGAAGTACTTATATATTGCTTACCCGTGTGTACAGCTTGTACAAGGCGGGGTTGGGGGAGTCATGCAGAGGATCATTCTAATGACCAGTCATTACTACCCTCTCCTGTACTGCTAGATGGGCGAGGACTAACAATATGACAGTCAATGCATTCCCATCCCATGACATCCACCAGTCTTTGGTGTACATCATCTTGTTATCCTTCTTATGCCATCCATATTGAGTTGCACCAACAGCTTGCATACCTACCTGAATAAGTACTGTGCATTTGTGGCTTCTAATGCCAACATGGATGATACACAGCTACTTCGTAAGCAAAGATCATAGCCTAGGTACTAAAACAGTTGGGTGTCAAGTACCAACATCTATTCACGCCTGAGTCATGCAATGTAATATCATATTCTGTACCCATTAATTCAACGAACTTAAGTGGTGCTAAATGTACTCTGCACAAAGTCTAAAGGGACCAGAAGTCTGAGAGAATTCAAACTTCTTCATCTTTGTTCTCATATCTCTGGACTCCTATCTCCAGCTCCAGAACCCTAACACCTATCAGCTAGACAAGGCTATAAGGTGCCCCACGGGAATTCTCCCGGGCAGGCAACCGAGGGTAGGCAAGATGTAAGTAGGATCCTGGATCCTGGGCCCATCCAAGGCTATCTGCGTACCTAATGCAAGCTGGTTTTGGAACGGGAACACAGAGCCAGGGGCCCCTCCATCGCCAGGTACCCAGTACCTATGGTAGCAAGTACCTATGGTAGCAAGTACCTATGGTAGCAAGTACCTATGGTAGCAAGTACCTATGGTAGCAAGTACCTATGGTAGCAAGTACCTATTAACCAACCCCTCCATTACGATAGAGTACCTAATTACCTAATTACCTATTCTCAGCGCAATTCTAGAGCCTTGATCATGTTGGGGTGGTACTTACACAGCGTAGCTAGCTAAGGTCCCTAGGTACTTTACGTAAGAAGATATAGGTACAGTAGTATCCAACAACTGCTACGTATCCTACCCTTCTCGATTATTCGGGGAATGTCACATATTCGTCAGAGAAATTCCGACGAGTGATAGCTAGGTCTGCTAGGTACTTCAGGGTCCTACCGTATAATCCAGTATTATTTACTAGGGTCTCATTACATCTTCTAACCAGATTTGCCGCCGCCCACAACAATCCCTGCCCGCCTTAGTACCGGTAGTGCATACAGAGTGTTTTCAAGTTGCTCATTGTATCCAACAGAGAAAGCTCACCAGACGAACGTCCTCCCCTGTCCATTCTGACTCCAAAACCATCATGACCTCGTTTTAACAGAGATGAAAAAAAAAAATAAATAAATAAAAAATAAAAATCCACAGCTCATTCAGGCGTCTGCGTCATGCTGAATCGGAGCCGCCTCTGGGATTCAGACTCCTGGACGTTGTCATGGACTGTTCCGATGGCCGTCTGAGTAGTATCCAACTTTGAACTCATAAACCAATGCTCCCTAGGTTTCCGAATGGGCCGCAGCTCACTCGAGTTATAATACGCATCCGACTGGTTGGACGCAGTAGTATCGCTCTTGACAGTCATGTAGCCTCTCAGCACCGTGTATGTCTTTGATTGCCTTAGACCTAGCATGCCTTTTGGCACAAAGGGAACACACAGGACTAAGTTGGCGGCCAGCGTCTCGGCAAGTGAGGATATAGCGAGTATGGAGAAATAGTAGCTAACGTCGTTCGAGACGTAGAAGCGTGAAGCGTAGTAAATACGCACGGCGTTGGCCGCGACAGCACTGTCGTTTCGATACTAGATTAGCTTCGTCTCCGCCTAGGTGATGAGAAAGGTATCTATCTACATACGCTAATCCCGTCAGAAACATAAAGCTGACGCCCAGTTTCTTGTGCCATGTGAGACGGAGGCCCCAGATCACCTTCTGCACAAGAATGAGTGGGATGAGGTCGAGTATGAAGTTGGTCGTGGATATCGCCAGCACGAACTGCGGGACTTCGAAGCGGCACTTTCGTCCAGGGACCAAGAGGTTCCAGTTACCTTCGAAAGGCGTACAGTTGGCCAAGTCTAGTATGAAGATGATGAGCGACAGTGAGGCGAAGCTGAAGCACGTTGCCCACGCTGCCCAGGTAAACGAATTGCGCTCGCCTCGGGGGACAAATATCTCGATCCATTCGAGCAAGATCGCGCATTTGATCAGCGCGATGTTCCATACGTATAACAGAGTAGCAACAAAGGTGATCTGGGGTCGGTATTTAGTTCGGATATCAGGCTCCTGTGTGTGCTTGGCATATGAGAACCTACAAGATTAAAGGCTGCCGTGTCTTTCAACCTGATATCCCATTGGTGGACAAGATAGCCGCCAGTCCAGCTGAGGCTATAGCTGTAATAGATGTAGACCCAGAAAATTGGCTGAATACAGGATTTGGTTAGCGAAGATTCTGCAGGTCGGGGTACAAGTCTTTGTCTAACGCACGAATGCGAAAAATGTCAAGTCTAATATCGTAAAATCAGCTGAAATCAATCTAACGACGGGAGGAGCGACATACAGTCGGACAGAGTTAGCCTCTTTGAGAGGTACTTGGCATAGAAGCGAATCAGAAATAGTAGAGCAGATACAATAACTGAGACGGTGATGAAAGGTATTGCAATATAATTGCCGTTGGGCGGGTTGTCAAGCTGTGGGATCTGACCATCGGGTGCCGGAATCGACGGACCATCCAGATCAGGCGCTTGCCTCGAGAGAATTGAGCTCAATGCTGACATCTTGAGCTGCGATGGTCGAGGAGCGATTGGAATAAGAGTTCAGGTTATTCTGAAGAGGCGTGGCGCCTCGAGGATATTGCTTATGGTCTATGAAAGCCTCGTTGTGTTGCGAAGTAACCGATGAGATATTACCGCCCGCATGGTGAAATATCTTTGCTTTGCTGGTCTCATCTCTTAGTGGAACCCCCTGAAAAGATGTGTGCTGAACTTGGTATGCAGTACCATCATCCCAGTCATATTTCAGTGCTACTATGCCGAAGCCTGCGGCGCATATACCGAGTCAGCTTGCATGAACCCCCTAACAGTCCGCAAAGCAGGGAACTGCGACAAGTAGGCTGGGTTTCTGGCACACATCACCCTCAACTACGTGTGGGCGTATGGTGCGAAGTATCTGCACAGGTAGGTGAAGTGGTGTACTAACACATCTCTGAGTCCTATGAGGATTGGTAGGCACATTAGCGATCATTTCTAATCTCGATAATAGCACTGACACCTATATTATGATTTCCAAATACGACCTCACGGTGATACGTCGGACTTTTTAGTTCTACGAATCCTTGATTACGCTTGCAGAGAATGGCACACTGACATCCAGTCAATCCATCAGGCGCACCGGCTTACTGCAGGAGCTGGCTCAAAACAAACAACAATCACGGCCCCCAATAGCGTGGATTAGGCGGTGCCGGATAGCACCGAAATAGCAGGTAGGGACAAATTGAAGGAATATGAACCGATTTCGATTATTTTTCGCATTCTCTTTTTCCATCAAGTCACCAAATCACCTTCTCTCAGGTCTCAGATCTTAGACCATAAGTGTTCACTGTAAATTATATGCGTCGTCACCTATTTTCTCAAAACACTCTTTGTGTATATTCACCCAGAAATCGAGATCTACTAGGCAACAATGAACGAGGAAAACAGTGCTACCGTGCCGGTACCCGCCCCCCAAAGTCGTGGGTGGCGCTTCTGGGTAAGTTTCGCACTCGATTCTATCTCATACGGCATCGATATTCTAACTATCTCAATTTCATAGGCTATAATGACCTCGATGGCCTTATCCAGCGTCCTTGCTGGACTTGATGCCACGGCTGTCTCAACAGCTTTGCCATCTATTATTCACGATCTTGGCACCAGCCAAGGATTCGTATGGATCGCCAACTCATATTTGCTCACAACAACGGCTTTCACACCGATATTTGGGCAAACGGCCAACATATTTGGTCGCAATGTGCTCACGCTTCTTGCCATAATCATCTTTGCCATTGGCTCCGCCATTGCCGGCCCCGCTCCCACACTTGGCGCTCTCGTAGCTGGTCGAGCTATTCAGGGTATCGGATGCGCTGGGCTTAACACGATGGTAGAAATGGTGGTATGCGACCTAGTGCCTCTGAGAGAGCGAGGAAAATTCATGGGTTTCATTTTTGGCATTTACGCAATTTCTACCATTATCGGCCCCATCGTTGGCGGGGCCTTTGCGACTTTTGTGACCTGGAGATGGGTCTTTTATATCAATCTACCTTTATCCGGTCTTACCTTGGCTATGGCGATTAGCTCGTTGAAGGCCTTACCCAAAGGTTTGAAATCCGAGTCCAAAAGCTCGATCAAGCGAATTGATTTTGCGGGGAATGCACTGCTCGTCACGGCGATCACCTCCATCCTTCTCGCATTGACTTGGGGTGGTGAGCAATTCCCGTGGTCGTCATGGCGAACAGTGTTACCCCTTGTCCTTGGCCTCGTAGGGCTTCCTCTGTTCCTGCTATTCGAGACCAGAGTCCCGGAGCCAACTACACCTCTCAGGCTGTTTAGCAATCGAACCTCTCTTGCCGGCTTCTGGTGCGCCTTCACGCACAATATGTTGATATTTTGGGTTCTTTTCGCTCTCCCCATCTACTTCCAAGCTGTTCTCAGAGATTCTGCTTTCCGATCTGGTGTCGCCATTCTGCCAACAGCTGCTGTGTTCGCACCGATTACCATCATCAGCGGAGGCGTCATGTCAAAATTTGGGCGTTACCGCCCTCTGTTGATGGTTGGCTTCGCTTTTATACCGATTTCAATCGGGCTTCTAACGAGGTTGAATGAAACGACAACAACTGGATACTGGGTTGGCATTCAAATCATCGGTGCTATTGGTTATGGAATTATCACCCCGGTGACTCTGCCAACTATTTTAACCCCACTAGCGGAATCAGACGTGGCCGTCGGAACGGCTACTTGGGCGTTCATGCGTGGATTTGGTACGATATGGGGAGCTGCCATACCTCTCGCTATCTTCAACTCCAAAGCCGATCAATTAGTTTCAGATCGCCTGCGTGACTATGAGACGGCGCGGGCAGCACTCGCTCACGGTGGTGCGTACACGTTGGCTGCTGGGGGGTCTCTCTATTCAACATTGGATCTCGATGGTAACCCTGCCCTGGAAGCCATTGTAAAGCGGATCTATGTCGACAGCCTCAAACTTTCCTGGCAAGTGGCCCTTGGATTCTCTTTGTTCGGCTTCCTCTTGACGTTCCTGGTCAAGGAGCTGCACATGCGCGGTGAGCTAGAAACAGAGTTCGGGTTAGCGGAAAAGCCTACGAAGAAAGACAATGAAGCAACTGGGGAGCATTCGCCGTCCGAGTCTGCTTGATGTGGTAACTAGATATGGGATATACAAGCAGCCCATTCGTCATGAGCTTTGGTAGCAATCTCATTCCAGAATTAAGGAAGTACTGGGGTTGCGCAAGCTGATGAGCCTATTTGGACACATGACGCATGGAATACGCGGAATCGGAGAGAAAGCTGAAGGTATGAGTGGAAATTTTATATCTTGTAATTACAGTGGTACCTGATAATAGTTGAAATACGCCGTTTGAGGATGATTTGACCTGCGAGGGACAATGCTAAGACCTAATAGATTCGATTTTTAACGGAATTATAGCGGCCTTCTACAGGGCTGGGAATTAGTAGGTATACTAGGTACAGCAGTATACGACCTTTTGATGTGGTCCCCTCATTGCTATGGCGGGCCTCATGGCTCACAACAATTGCGAAATTTACAGTATGGGCTTACCCCAATACTCAGGGCTTTAGACTGAGAGGCTTGCATGCCTACCTAGGTACTCACTCTTCACACATGCTGCTCTCAGGGGTTTACACACCATCCCCAGAAAGCCGCTGTCTTTCCCTCGGACGTAGCCGGGAGCATACCTAGTCGTGCAATGAATTAGACTCTTCCCCAAGGCCGGATTCAGGTTCCATTGTCGCCATCATTCACCTCAGGGGCAATTGGGTGAACAGTATCGTGTACGTGCCATGCCGAGGATCGTAGAAGATCGGTGATCTGAGAAAGGCGACAAATAACCAGTTTCTCTCTGTCAGGGGTGCTCGGATTCCGACAGACGCGGATCATTCTTTCGCTACCCCACCCTCTGCCGGCCTGTCTATCTACTTACCTAGAGCTAAGAATTAGTTCCCGCCTTGGACGCTGTAGGTATAATCCTCATGGATCAATGCAGGGCACTTCCAACATGGACGAAGTCGATGCCACCTCCGACGCATTCCATCTCTACCTGCACAGGGCCGACGGGATTATGCGCGCCGAATCCTTGGGCGTCACCCGAGCCATGTCGTGAAGCCAAGGGGTAAAGAGCAGCTGTGTCCAAGAGCACTAAACAGTTAGCGCCAGCATGGGCTTACGTAGTACATGTAAATACCCTGCTTACCTATGTAGGTAGGTAGGCATACTTGGTGGTGGTCTCTGGACGCCTCCGTTGTCAACATTGATCCGCAGCACGTCAAGTCGCGTTTCAAAATTGGCGGCAGCGTTTTTAATTTTCGGATAAGTGTCGAGATGTAGATGCCTGTACCCTCCCAGTTGTTGCGGGCGGTGTGGTGACAGGCTTGCCACACTGGCAATAGAGGCTTTGATCTTGGGAATCGATCGCCCAGCATGAGACTTCACCTCACCAGTCTGCCAGCCCTAGCCCAATCCCTAATCTAGGTAAATGGCCTCCTATGCTAAATTAGTACCCGCTCAACATGTGGAGACTATAGGTTCATAGCACCGCGCGATGTCTAAAGAGGAGTAGCCCACCGCAATGCCGGTATTTGCGTCCAGGGACGATGACAGCGGCGACGGTGCTGTGTGACGACCGGGACTTTGCTGGCAATGTGACTAAACCCACGATCACATACAGCGAACAGCGTAACTCGGTCCTCACAGGCATATATGTAATTATTGAGGTATCTACTAGGTAAACAACTAGGTAGCTGTGGGTGGCCGTATGAGCGCATTCTTTATCTCAGCGATTACGAGGGCCCGTCGTGAATAGACCAGAATGGTTTCTTCTTTATCACTTTCGAAAATCGAAGAACACAAAGTTAGATTGATGCCTTATACATGAGGCTTGATGACTGACGGAGATCTCGGCGTGATGTAGATGTCTGCCGCCGCCCACGTTGCCCGACCAGGGAACCTTCCAGTCTGCCAGGCATCGACTTGGACATGATTTATGTACCTACCGAGCCTATTTAGGGACACATAAAAATCAATACATGGGATATCTCAAGTTATCTCACCTCGCCAAACGAACAGAACCACTTATCTCATGCTTCGGCATTCGTTTCGCCCAACATGGCTTCGTTGAATCTGGTGGCGCTCCCACAAGACATAATGTTCATGCTGCCCAAGTACCTACACAACATCGAGGATTTGATGAACACGGCCTCAACATGCAGGAGACTCAGAGAGTGTATGGCCTCGGCCATCCCCAACGTTATCCTACAACTAGCCGTCGCCCAGAGCAGAGTCTTCTTCCGCCCATCCCCGCTCTTTTTAGTCACCGCGACAGCACGACAGTTAGGCAACTGGGCAAGACGATCCAGAGCGAATGAAGACAAACTTGCCCTGAAGCTTGAGGAGGGCGTCGATGGCCTACTAGACCTAGCCCTCGATCATTGCGGTCTGACCATGGAGCGGATTAGAGAACTGCGCCTACTGCGGTTCTCCCTCATCAACCCTGTAGAAGATATCATTGACAAGTGTGTTGGCCACCAGCGGCTAGATAACCCCGACTTTTGGCACGACGGACTTGATGACGAGTACACTATCGACACCGAACCCAGTGACACGCTGTTCCACTTGGCCATGTACGGAGAACTGTTCGCGCCCGACTTCGAGCCCATCCTCAACCAGGACTCCCAAACACGCAGATTAAGCGTCGAAACTCGACTAGAGTTTATCAAATACTGTCTACCGGACTTTGCCTGTCATCTCAACGGTCATATCGGCTCATCCTTATTGCTGAACCCTGGCGAAACCCTAGACCCCAGACGTGAAGTCAAGCAGACTGGTCCGTACGCGAAAGGTCCCGATGGCAGAATCCCCGACATGAACAATAACAACTTGGCATTGACCTGGGTCATACGAAGCAGCCATTTCAGGCGGTACTATAAGGCCCTGCGAGCCAAGGCCGGCGAATATGAATTCCAAGAACGCTTCGACGACGGATGGTGGTTTAACGAGAGTTCTCACTCAAGATTACCTGGTGACTATTGGCGACAGCGGTTGTGGGAGAATGTTATGATTTCCCAGGGCTTGGAAGGATTGGAAATGCTGAGACCTGATACTGAGGACAAGTGGATTGGGAAGATCAAAGAGTGGAGGGAGAAGATCATGAACATGGATAACGAACCGCCGCTGACGAAAGTTGGACGGCAGGCTACGCTTGAGTACCCTTACTTGCTTGGGGACTTGAGAATCTGTGCGAGTGGCTATGTGACAGGGACGTAGGGTCATATTGGTTTTCTACGATGCGCAGAACTGTCACGATGCGAAGCATGTATTCTCACTTGTCGTAACGACAACCTTGACGTTCGACATCTAGCGGTATTCATGGAGATTCTACCTGAGCTGGGTCTAGATAGGAATGCACGTTTTCGCAGCAAATTCATCGCGTTACGCTCGTGATGTCCCTGCTTTTTGATTTAGACCAGCCCCCCCGTGGGTAAGAACCGCTTCTTGGAAGATCCAGCCGCGCGCTAACTACTGTGAAACACGTATCAATCCCAAACCGCCCACGGCTTATGATAAAATGACTCTACAAAGACCTATGTTATCTACTCTCTCCGGGAGCCTTAGGCAAACCCCCGCGCAGCGACAATCGTCAATTCAGCCCGCTTTCTCATAGGCAGATTAAATGCATCCGTCAATCCTTATCCTGTTTCATGTCCATGTTATCCTGTTTAAATCAGAGTTTAAGCTAGCGATAGTTACGACATCGCAGCCAAGAAAGGGGTTACTAAATGCGATATACCGTATGAATACTATATTTACACGGTTACCCCCTATGGGTGCTCGCTATTGGTGTCCCGGATTTGGAGACCGATCAGAGGATATCGAAAACTATTCAGTCCTGTATTTTTGACGAGCAGGTGGAACGCAGTTGAGGCGGCGTCGATGTGATGGCGAGTATGGTAAGAGACAAAAAGGACATTAATACAACCATATCGACGCATTCAACATGTCATTTTGGTCAGGTTTTATGATACAATGATTACCTAGATGATGTACTACAAGAACTATCAAGTATAAAAACTCACCTCTCTTTAGGGAGCATCGTTTTCAGTGTGGCTTGTATATTGTTCACGTTGTGTATGCTCTTGTTTTACGTACTTAACGGCGATGTTGATGCTGTTTATGATCACAAGTACTCCAGAATCGATCGAATTCAGAGACTATCATGTATTGCTATGGCCTAATGTTCACAATTATCTGCCAACAGACATTCAGGATTCATTCCTATGCGTGACCTATGGGCCATCTTCAGACCGATTCTTGCAAGTACCAAGCATGATGTTTCAAATCAAACTCAAGCCAATTTTCGAAACGCAAATAGACGATTATAGAGAGGGAGAGGTGAAGAGCTTCATCTCCTCGGTGGAGAATGGGGCAATTCTATCTCGCATGCGGATAGCAGCAACGCCAACCTGGTGCGCAAGGTCGTAGTCGAGCATATCGCTGTAGAGGCAGTACACGAAATCCGGGCAGAACTTGGCAAGCAGGATGGCGAAGGAGTTGTCCCGGAACGCCCGTGGTATGTTGCCAGGGGCACGCGATCTGTACACCTTGAAGGCCACGTTGATCTCTGCGAGCTTGGCTCGGTGGAAGTCCTGTGTCATGCTGTTGGCTGGGATCGTCTGCCAGTACTTAAAGGCGCTGAAGTGAGCCCGTGCACACAGCGTGATGGAGTCGTAGACACCTGCGTCGCAGTGGAGCATCTCGGAGAGCCAGAGAGCCTCCATGTAATCGGCGCCTTGGTAGTTGGCGTGACCAAGAACAGGGGATTGTATGCCATAGATGGCCTGCATGAGAATCTTGACCTCTTGGATTCCGACATCTTGAAAGGCCGTCTGATCTGTCAGAGTATACGAGGGCTTGGCTGGAGACTTGAACACGTCCTGGAGAAACTTGCAGTGGACTAGAACTCGCTCGTGGAGGCGGACTCCGTAGGAACCCACGAAAAGATATACAAGACGTCTGTTCAATCTGTCAGTATGAATAAATATGCAATTTGAGGTTTCGCTAACTCGTCAGTGGAATACCCATTCTGGGGGTCATAGTTGAAGAGGCTACGATTGAGCGTCTTGAAGTCCTCAGCAGAAAGCTCAGGAAGGACAGACATGTCGTCATCTACGTTGCCGTCTCCAATGGAAGCAATAGTGAGGTAATCCTCCGAGGAAGTGTAGTTTTTCTTAATTGCGTAATAGCAACAACCAGTTGGAGCATTGTCAGCGAATGTCACTTCCGTAATGGGAGGTTTAATGGGATTCGGGACTTGAGTTGCATTGTGGGCGGTTCCGGGATCGATGAATGCTACTTCAGCGTTTCCATTCATCTCGCCTGCTGTCTCGGTGAGCTTCTATAAGAGTTTGTTCAAGAGTCAGGAAGGCTTACATTCTTTGAGATGACTCTGGGGGTTGCGACGTTCGAGTGGAAATGCAATTACCTCTGTATCATAAGCAGATCCTGGTGTATTGGTGCCATCGCGATCAGATCCGGCCATGGTACTCTAGGAACATGTTAGTTTTGAGAATAATTTCATCTGAAGCAACGAGTAGACGAACCTGGAGATTTTTATCATCATCAACGCAGTCGCCGAAACCCAGAACTGGCGCTCCTTCGAACACCTTGACCACAATCTTCTCCTCTTGGATATCTGCCATCGTGTAGTGGTCTGACTTTCTGCTTTAGTCTCGTGTGGTTGTTGGTAATTCAAATGACAATTGCCCTGGCTGCAATGAAATGAGAATCAGTAATGGATGCAATCCAATGTTATGAGTTTGTACGGGGTATTCAAAGCCCTGGCGCACTGGAAACCGGTCGGTGAATCACGGTGACGAGGTCAGTGGTAGGATGTGCTGTACTCCCTCCATGAAGGAAGGCTAGATAATGAGGGGTACGCGATAGTCCGCACCTTTCATAGGTAGCTGAAGATCTTGCAACTTAGCGGCAGCCTACCTCGACTACGCCGTCAAGGCTACGAGACTGGTGGAAAGGAGCAGGGCGACATTGAGGATACGATATCACCAGAGTATACATATAACAGGGAAAACTCACTTGGAATGGCTTGATACTAGTGGCCTCGTGTCCACAACACGATGGTATGCTAATGTTGGGAGAGTGGAAAGGTTGACAGGCGGGCAGAAGAAATGGGAGTAGTAGAGGAACAGGCTGGTTGAAGACTGTGTGTTGAGACCACGCTTTAAATATGAAGTGGTTTGCTGGCAAACGTACAATCACTTGCAATGGAGTTGGGTGGCGTGCGTAAACGAGAGGAGGAAGGATCGAGGGACGCGATGAGGGGGTGTTGGTCTGGTAGTGCTGGCAGAAGATGGACTGCGTGGTGGAAGGTATATATACCTACTGAAGTGTACCTCGGGGTCATTGCTACTGCCTAGGTCACAAATAGAAGTACTGAAGTAATTCTAATCATCAATGGATATGTTGAATGCCAGGCATTCCATAAAGAGTGACATTGTGTCAACGATTGAGATGCATCATGCTTGCAATACATATGTGTCATACTGTTTGAAGTCTACTTATTCTTTGTATATATATAAAGAACGGATAATACTGGTTTGGCAACTCATTTCTTTTCTTTCAGTCCTACTTATGTGAAGCTATGCATGTACAAGGATTCTAGGCGGATGTATGTATCGGTCCGGTGCACAGGCCGCTACCGGGATTCACGATATCGGGGGCAAGTGGGGCGTGCAAGCGGGACCGGAGCATGAGAAGGTTGATTGTGAACCCGGACCCGGATTTGTTGCCCGGAAGTCAACAAGAAATGGGGCACTGCTACTTAATTGGCTTCGGAGATCACTATTGGTGCCTTTCAGCCCACCACCCAGAAACAAGTGCTGCAATCTACATAGGTACGTACTCGCATTCTGATGGTGCATGGGAAGCTACAGCCATTGGTTTGCCCAAACAATTATACCAAAACGGAAACACAATTCTGGGTCTAGGCAGCATAGAAATGCAATTCATCTGATATCTATGTAGCTAAAATGTAACAAAGTTTAGTAAAGATCTAGTAATCTGAGTGTTGTGAAGTGATTACCTGGTGTAGGCATATGCAACAATTGAATAAATACTAAATAAATTTGGACAGTCTGTTGTCTCCATATTCTGTGTTAGATGTATAGCACGTAAATTACCCTATAACCACTCAATTTGCGTCAACTGATTCCAATCATCCCAGCCACAGACTTGAAAAACTCCCTATAAGAATCACTTGGATCTTGCCGGGTCCTCGCCAGAATCGTATTTTTCTCAGTGCTGGCTGAAGCTTGACTCTCCTAAACTTGGTTGACGCTTGGTTGCCTCTGGTTCTCGCTAAGTTCGTATCCATCGATACCACCGGGGTATTTGTTGATAAGTCTCTCCATCTCCCCCATCACCCTATTTCACCATGTTAGGCAACTCAGCATGCTTAGTAAAAGGGCCTCTTACTGTTCTCGCAGAAATTGCCGATGGTCATGAAGGCCGACATTGATGATATTGTCACACCTATCAACAAGATCCACAATCAGCAGAGCTATGCATATGGAAAATTGCAGGGGGCAACTCACATTGCATATATAGAGTTTCGATCATCAAAGTCTTCTACAGGAGCAGATGGCGGTACCAGTTCTTTGTACTTGTCAGCATGCTCCTTTGTAAACTGATACCGAGGCTCTCTCATCATGGCAAGATCGACTAAGACTCAGGTCAGACCATGGAGCCAACATAATCCACAAGTTTATCTCACGCTCATTGTGACCATAACAACAGCATGAATCGTATAAAATAGCACGCCGAGTTGTTGTATCCAGCTGAATATTACCAGGCCAAACATCACCGTGGACTAGACTCGGTTTAATAGTTCGTCCACCACTTTGAAGGGGCCGCAAAAGCCGCGGAATAACCTTCTCAAAGAACCTTTCTGCAGTCTCGTCGAATTTCGGATCAGGTCCTCGGACACTATGCATCCACTGGATATCTGCTCTCAGCTGGCGACCATAGTACTCTTCCCAAGTATCACACCAATCATTAACCAAAGGAACAACGCCATTGAAAGTCGCCACGTGGAACCCAAACTTCCCAGTTGGGGAAGCTGAAGTTCGATGTAGTTTGTCGAGCACTTCAGCGAGCGGCTGTGAATCAAGTACTTTCTCGCTTAGATGACGAAATGGTGTCAAGAAGAATGACGAGGAGGAATCAAGTTCAAGTGTCCCGTATGCTGAAGGTGAGGCAACATTATCAGGTAGATACTTCTCCAGTTCTTTCTGGCTCTCAAACTCCCCGCGAGCCATCTCAAAATGATTCGGCCGGCTGATAACCTACAAATACTCGGACATCAGTTTTTATGCGTTGTATCAAGACCCTGGACGTTACCATACCTTCACAAAATACTCAATCTCTTCATCGTCGACATCAATGTCTACTTTGTAACCAGAAGACCAACTACCTTTCCCATGGGGACTAACAGAAACGACATGGCAGCCAACAGGCATTGCTAGGAGGCGTATGTCAGAGTAAGCGAACCATCAGTTCGGGCATGGTAAGCCGCCTCACTAACCTGCCAAGATCGCAGGGTCCAGCGATTCATCCATTGCGAGTGAAAAGGAAGCCAAAATATTAGTTAACGAATTAGATGTGCTTACCTTGAGCATTGAATTCAATTGCCTAACTGGCAATTATAAGAAAAGTGACAAAGTATGACTCGGTCGGATGAGGGGAGATACTACAGTAAGGTGCAACTCGTCCATCATGCAGATGCCCCTGTCTCCACGCCATCCTTCATCTGACATAGTCTACCTGGCAACAAGTAGTGAGAGACATCCTCCGCATTTGTCCAGTTCAAGGCAGAAACGCCGCGCTCAATCAGCATTATGCTGCCGCTACCAACGTTGAGATGATTGTTAGACTACCTCCTATGACATCGTTGGAGTAACAGGGTACTGATCTCCAATTTAGGACCAACTGCCTACAGCAAAGTCGTCGTTGGATAATGAATCCTCTCTCCCCAGCCTTTCCGACAATTCCACTGTTTACTCATCCGAGCCGCATCGAGAATTCCCATCGCAATTGGGGGGAGACAGAACGACTGTTGGCTTTCTTCGGCGCCGCTTTCCATCGGTACGGCCTCAGAAGCGCCAAGAAACCGACCAAGGTGGACTGAAAGGTCCTTTTGGACTTCAGTTATTACACGCCTCGCCGCAACCTCTGATTGATATTGTATTCGTACATGGGCTTCGTGGCGGATCATTTAAGACATGGCGCAAAGGGGACGACTCTCAGCTGTTCTGGCCTCAATATTGGCTCCCGATGGAAACCGATCTGCGTAATGCAAGCATACACTCCTTTGGGTATGATAGCGATCGAGGGAGCCTCAATCCAGGTGTGCTTAACGCACACGACTTCGGACGAACTCTTTACGGGGAACTGGGGTCATCGCCCTATTTGGGACGGAATTCTAACGTAGAGTGCCCTCCGAATTGGATCAAACGACGAAGAGAGAACCTAATAAACTGATTTCCATTAGTCTCCGATTATCATGGTGGGACACTCCATGGGCGAACTAGTGATCAAGAAGGTGTGCTTCTTCCGCCCCCAGGGGATCCAACTTCAGACTAACCAGCAACAAGGCATATATATTAGCCCACGAAGACCATACCCATCCCTAACTTTCTAGCCGTATTCGTTCTATATTCTTCTTAGCCACCCCTCATAAAGGTTCTGAGTATGCTTCGACTCTCAACAGAATCCTTAAACTATCTGGTGTCACAAGAATAACGTCATCCCGCGAATACGTTAGCGAATATTCCAGGCAGGTTTGATCTTGTGTATGACAGTAAAGTCGTCTATCATAATACCATAGCTTTCCCTTCCGAGGTTGTAGGTGGCCAGGTGGAACTTGAACTTAGTTTGGACCCTGGATTCACACCGGTTCGAATTGATTCGATTGCATTCGACTCCGTGACATCATCATTTAATATATCTTTTGGAAGCACGGCTCAAGCTCTTGCTGTGCACTTTAGCTCCAGGTATAGAACTCATTGAAGTGAAAGGTGGTGCTCCTTTCTCGGTCTGTGTGCCACCTCAATGATGGAATACTCTTATTATGCCTTGCGAAGGTCTCTGACTTTATGTTAAACTTCTCTTGCAGAATATGCATGGCGCCGAACAATTCGGCATGGGGCTCCCAGAGGACGACCTTAGTCAGCTTCCATCTACAAGCTTCTTCGACAGCATCCATCAACATAGCTGCAAGCGCCTCATGGTGTATCTGACTCGGTGCTTGCTGAATTCGGACTCTCTGAACTGCTAGCTGTTGCTTTCGAAAATCGTGATACCAATATAACCAAATATCCGCACCATCACATATACTGCCATGACTTCGTGGTGGTGCTGGCTCTATCTTGGCACCAATGAAGTTGCTCCGATCGTGAAGCCATGATATGAGATCAGCAGTTGGAAGTACAGACACATGAAACTCATCGGGCTGTACGGTAAGCTTATCAAAGTAGTTCTCAACGTCTCTCATATCCTGCCTGCAAAGCTCTGGCAACTCTGTGCTTAGTATTAGACGTGTTACCGGGGGCCCAGCTCTGTGTGTCCATGGAGAGAAATCAGCTGTCCATGACAGCGTGGACTGAATCGCGGGCAGTTTTGCCCAATCTCTGCGTTCGTAAAACTATTCTATAATATCAGTATCGTATTTTGCTACATGAACATGTTGAAGTTGGGTAAAGCACTAACATCCCCTATGCTAGTATATAACATACTAGCCGCAGCATCGCCAGGACCATCTAGCCACACTTTAACATATTCCAAGAGTCGCGATGCGAGCCCCAGGCCTCGGTATTGGGGATGTGCGACTACACTTGCAATACAGTAGGCCTTCGCTCGGCTAAGGCCGGAGACATCGCGAATCAGAAGTTCCCTGGGAATCGTCTTGCATGTTGCGAGAACCTCACCAGGATGATCCAGGAGGTACAAGCACCACAAACGCCAGCCTTTGTTCTTAACCAGTGGCTTCTGTGATAGATATATCCCCTGCTCTACATAGTCTTCTTTATTGAGCGGCATGCTCCACTCGGCTGCCGCGAGATGGCGACATGAAAGTTCTTGTTCGGGAGTTGCTTCTCCGAAAGCCACTGTTAGGACGCGGTCCGGATCCTGTAGTTTGATTGCGAATTCACGCATCTTTGGCTCAGTATTTGAAGTATAACACATACGGAAGCACAATCAAAAAAAGAAAAACAGTTTCTCTAAGAGCCTCAATTGGCTGTGTCGTATCTGTTCCTTCTGCTCCCTTTCGTGATGCACTCACTCCCTGCATCTAACACAAACATGGACCCTGTAAGTACTTGGGTAGGTACCCCCTATCTAGACTAATGTGGCGCAGTGATGGCATCTTCATGAGATGTGGCTCGAACATGGCTTAGGCTACCACATAGGTACCTAAGTATCCGCTAAGTTAGGTAAGTGCGCATCCGAGTTAGTGGGCTGTATAGTGGTTCCTCAGAAGCCGCAGGTATCCACTGAAAGGTGCTTACCTCTTACACCATAGTGGGCATGTTTGCTGGGAGCTACCCAGGTTGACTGGTACATGAGCTGGATCCTATTATTTGCTTCCCTAACCTCCCTTCTACGACATACCGACAAACACAAACATAACCTTTCACCGACGCACATAGATGAGCCGCACCCGTCAGCGCTCATTGCTTGATGCGACTCGATGACCCGTGAGATCTCTTTCTGAAGATTGTGCGCGCACTTGCAATTCGTCACTCTGCTCTGCACTCGACGGCTCCGTCCCCCCCAGCTCCGCGGCTATCTACCTCTGAGGTCATGTCCAACACTCCGGCTCCGCCTGAGGACCAGGCGAGGCTGCTCGAAGATGCTCTGGTCGCCGTTCGCCAGCAGACGGCGCTCATGCGCAAATGTCTAGAAACCCCCGGAAAGCTCATGGACGCTCTGAAGTGCTGGTATGTTAGCTGGCAAGCCCCATCTTGTGTTACGTCACGTCATTCAACTCTAGGCATCCGCTTAACTCTGTTCTCCCAACATGTAGCTCAACCCTCGTCTCCGAACTGCGCACGAGCAGCCTGGGACCAAAGCAGTACTATGAACTCTACATGGCTGTTTTCGATGCCCTACGGTACCTTTCCGTCCACCTTAAAGAGAACCATCCCCACAACCATCTCGCCGACCTCTACGAGCTGGTCCAGTATGCCGGCAACATCGTCCCGCGCCTATATCTCATGATCACCGTCGGCACCGCGTATATGTCGGTCCCCGATGCCCCCGTGAAGGAGCTCATGAAGGACATGATGGATATGACCCGTGGTGTCCAGCACCCTATCCGAGGGCTGTTCCTTCGCTACTACCTCTCTGGCCAGGCGAGAGATTATCTACCCACCGGCGATAGCGATGGCTTAGAGGGAAACCTACAGGACTCAATTAGCTTTATCCTGACTAATTTTGTCGAGATGAACAAGCTCTGGGTCCGCTTACAGCACCAGGGCCACTCGAGAGAACGGGAGCAGCGAACGCGGGAGCGCAAAGAACTACAACAGCTTGTTGGCAGCAACATCGTGCGATTGAGCCAATTGGTCGACCTAGAAGCCTATAAGAACGGCATCCTGGGCCCCTTACTAGAACAAGTCGTCCAGTGCAGAGATGTTTTAGCACAGGAGTACCTGCTGGAAATCATCACCCAGGTGTTCCCCGACGAGTTTCACTTACACACACTCGATCAGTTTCTCGGTGCCGTCTCACGCTTAAACCCTCATGTCAATGTGAAAGCGATTGTAATCGGGCTCATGGACAGACTATCCGCCTACGCCGAGCGGGAGTCGCAACAGAATGTTGCTGAAGATAAGGCGAAACTGGAGGAGGAAGCGCTCGCCGATTTGCTCGAGAAGGTCCGAATAGGGAAGGAGCAACAGATATCCAAGCCCGCGTCGACGGAACCGGCTGCCGAGCCGAACGGCGACCAATCGAATGGGGAATCTGGGACAGATGCCGAAACCGCTATCCCAGAATCCGAATCGGCAGCACCCTCGATCGCCGAAACTGAAACTACAGCAGTCGACGACGCGCAAGAATCACCTACACCAGCTTCTGATGCCGATCGTGGTATACCCCAGGACGTTAAGCTATATGAGATTTTCTTTGAGCAAGTGAATAATCTCGTTAGCGCACAGCATCTGCCTATTCAGGACACAATTGCTCTGCTCGTCTCCCTCACAAACCTAGCTCTCAATATTTACCCAACTCGATTAGACTACGTTGACCAAATCTTTGAATATGCCAACCGTAAAGTTAAAGAACACGCTAATAGCCCTGACCTTCATTCCGCTCCTGCCCAGCACAGTCTACTCGCTCTACTTCAAGCCCCTCTGAAGAGATATGCATCTCTGTTCACTGCCCTATCTCTCCCCACATACGTCCCGCTTATCCAGTCTCAGACTTATCCTACAAGAAGAGCGGTCGCTGGCGAGGTGGCCAGGAGTCTGCTGCGAGACCAGATATCTATCTCAACGACAACGCAACTAGAAAATGTCTTAGAGGTTCTGAAAGTATTGATTAAGGAAGGCACGCAGCAGCCGTCCGGATATCCTGGTGGTCCTCAGCGCCGTGCCATGGAGACGGACGAAACGATGGAAGAGCAAGGTTGGCTCGCGAGGATTGTCCACTTACTGAATGGTGAAGACAACGATACCCAGTTTCGTCTCCTTCAGACTGCACGCAAGGCGTATGCCGAAGGTAATGAGCGCATCCGAACAACAACGCCTCCTCTCATCACGGCTGGTATGAAACTGGCACGCCGCTACAAGTCACGCGAGCACTACGATGACAATTGGGAGACTCAGCTAAGCGCCTTGTTCAAGTTCATGCATTCTGCTATCTCATCGCTCTACACTAGAGTCAATGGCTCTGGTGCTGCGGAACTTGCTCTTCGTCTTTTCACCGCGTGTGGACAAACGGCAGACATGGTCGGCTCCGAGGAGGTGGCGTACGAATATTTCGCCCAAGCGTTCACAGTTTACGAAGAGGCCATATCGGATTCAAAAGCACAGTTCCAGGCGGTCTGTGTCATCGCTAGTGCACTGCACCAGACAAGGAACTTTGGTAAGGAGAACTACGATACTTTGATTACTAAGTGCGCGCTGCATGGAAGCAAGCTTCTGCGGAAGCCAGATCAATGCAGAGCAGTGTACTTGGCAAGTCATCTGTGGTGGGCGACGCCGATCCCCACGAGCGAGGAGTCAGATGAAGACGTAAGGGATCCCCATGTTCATGATTGTTGATTGGATCAAGAGACATCGGTTACTGACCAATTCACTAGCTCTATCGTGACGGAAAGCGGGTCCTCGAATGCCTGCAGCGGGCGCTCAGGGTAGCAGATTCGTGCATGGAACAGGCGACCTCGATTGAGTTGTTTGTGGAGATCCTCGATCGCTACGTCTATTACTTTGACCAAGCCAATGAGGCCGTAAGAGATCTACCGTTCCTCGAGTATGAAGTTGACGAGGCTAACAAGGTGCAGGTTACGACCAAGTACATCAATGGACTGATCGAGTTGATACACTCCAACCTCGGTACGAATCAACAGGATTCAGCTAGCATCGAAAACAGCAAGAGGCATTTCAAGCATACCCTCGAGAATATTGCTGGCAGGCAATATGAAGGGATAGTGTTGAACCCCCAGAAATGATTCAGCGACTGTACGGGGCAACGGGGTAATTTGAAGTACTTGCGGTTAAGTCAGAGGAGATTGCCCAGGTCTGCTACGGAGACGGGGAGAGTGAGGTGCTGATCAAAATGTACGCTGGTGTGTTATGAATTAGGTAGGGGCAGTGACGCGGAGCAGAGAGAGGGAGAGAGAGAGAGAGAGAGAGAGAGAGAGAGAGAGAGCGACAGACAGCAGGCATTCATGTGTACATATGTATATCTCGCAAAGATTTGGGACATTGACTTATTGATGGTCTAGCCAGGAGTTGAATCGTGAAGGGGACGAAGGCCGCTGATAATGATAACTTAGATACTTATTTTATTATGTTTCCCAAGTCATTGATGAATGATGATATATGTGATGTCAAATCACGATAGCTTCTTGCTGCTTACCTAGGTAGGTAGTCCATAGTTGATAAAGGGACAACCCCTGAATGAGGCGGTGCAAAGAATGATTGCTTAATAAATAAGCTAAACCAAGGTTGGGTAGAGTGTGGTTAAGAGGCAGCCAATGCAGTGATCTTGGCATTGCTTCCATGCATGTTCGAGATCAAATGTGATCTCTACCTAGGTATATGTACTGTACACTACGACGCGCCTCTAGGTGCGTGTACTGTATATGTCCTGAGATTCTCACTTACATTTAGCGATGAGACTTCTGTTTAGTCGTATTTGAACAGGCTGACATTAGGTTGATGGAATTATTTAGTCTTCATTCTGTTTTGTAATATCTGGGTGTAGGTAGGTATCTTGCTTCATACCCCGCGATACGGTTGTAGGCGAGCGAGGGAAGATAGCTGGAGTACTTTGCTTACTATTCCGAGACAGAACGTGTGGTAGGTACAAGGGCGTGGAGGAACCTACTATCTTAAATTAGATATGTTAATGTCTGCTGGAATATACAAGTATACTTTGCTGCTTGTTACCTGATGAATTATTTCTGTTTTGTTATATGTCTTTTGAGTGTTCCTCGTCTTATGGAAGTAAGTAAGTAGATTTAAGAATAATGATGTGATATTTAACCTTTGCGTGTCTAAAGTATATACATAGGTATATATATGTATGTACACCTAGTGCTAGCGATAAGTAAGTTCTTATTAAGTATTAGCTATTACTGTTGAAATAACTCAACTTACACTTTACGGATGTCTCATTAGCAACATGGACAATGTGTCTATGTTGATATGAAAGAGCAAAAGGAGATGGTTCATGAGGTATTCGAGAAAATGATGGTTTTCTGGAACTTTCATTCCAAAATCTTCGAATACATCGACTCACCTAGGTGGGTAAGCACCTATGTACTTGAGTTAGGTACATGTAGTGCTTTAAATACTCCCCTAGCAGGTCGGTACAGAGCCCCCCCAGCCAGGTACTTACAGCTTACAGTACCTCCTAGGTAGGCACTTGGCGGTGGACTAATAGTGGTCCGGCTCACTTATGTGACATGTCTCACCTCACCTTCGCAATAACTCAAATGCTGTTCCAAGCAAAGGCGAGAATCGAGAGCCGTCGATCCGCCAACACCCTCCACCACCACCGTGACACGCCGGCAAGCCGCCTTGGTGCTATTGTCACATCGACGTCGATATCCTAAAGCTTCATACCCTCGAGTCTGGTCCCGACCTCGATGCCGAGTCCATCCGCGGCCAACGCTATCCCCGTCGCCTCGATGTGCTCGTTCTTGGGCCCCTTCTCCTTTCCATTGTAAATTCATCCACTCATTCATTGAATCCTATCGACCACTTTTGGCCCTCGCTCGTTCACTCTTGCATTTCCCGTTCGGCCTTGCCCTTTACCTACCTAATCCCACTTATATTTTCATCCAACCTTTTATTTGCATCACTTAACCCATCTCCTTGACGCCCATGTTCGAGCATTGAATTAATCTTCATCTCACTACACAATGCCATCTGAGAAGTCCCGCTACGAGCCGGCGCCGCCCATACCGTCGTACGAGGAGGCCACGGCCGGCGACGCATCATCTTCCAGGTCGCCCTGGCCCCCATCACCGTCGCCGTCCGCCGCAGACACAAGACCCGACCACGAAACGGAAGCTCAGTCGCTCCTCCGCCACAACAGACCGCTCAACCCATCGAGGAGGGCGCCCGCAGGCTACCAACCCCCACATGTCGAAACTGATGATGAAGGGTCAGACTGGAGCCTCGAAGACGACAGCGATGATAATGATGCCCATGAAGCCGCCCAGGTGCGGCGTGAGATGCAGGAGTTGGAAATAGAAGACCCCCTTAGCGACTCGAACGCGAGCACATCGTCTTGGACAAAACGGATAAGCTTTTCGCGGTTCTCATTACCGCGGTGGAAATGGAGGTGGCGCTTACCACGGATGACGGTTCGACTGCCTCGCCAATCTGATAATGCAAACAACGATGACAATGACGACGAAACCGCCGAATCGAACGAGACGAGAACGCGATGGCGCTTCCCGAAGCTGGCTTTGAGCAGTCGCGATGTCGTGCTCCTCATTGGCCGGCTGCTTGCCCTCACCGCCGTCTTAGGCACTGTTTATCTCCTCTTCGTAAGCGACTTGTTTGCCAACATGTCGAAACGGCTCAACAACCAGATGTATGACCCCGAGGCTGTCCGAGAGTTCCTCCAGTTGAAGATCGAACCGGAACAGATAAAAGAATCGTTAAGGCATTTCACGAGTTATGCGCATCTTGCCGGTACTGAGGGAGACTATGCGCTCGCCATGGACATACATAATGCTTTCGTGAAAAACGGCTTCGACCAAGTGGCCGTCGATGAATACTACGTTTACCTAAACTACCCACAGAAAAACGGTCGCCTTATTGAGATCATGTCTGCGGATGGGAAGAAGCCAATTTGGAGTGCCATACTGGAAGAGAATGATGTAGGGGGCGAAAGCGCAGGTCACCAGACGTACGCGTTCCATGGCCACTCCATGCCTGGAGATGTCAAGGGTCCACTGATATATGCAAATTACGGCTCTCGTAAAGACTTTCAGAGACTTGCGGACCAAGGCATCGATACCAAAGGCGCTATAGCGCTCGTCCGTCACCACGGCACGCAACAAAGCGTTGCGTTAAAGGTTAAAGCAGCGGAAATGGCAGGGTTTGTTGGATGTATCGTCTACAGCGACCCCGCCGATAATGGTTTTGTCAAAGGCGAACCCGCGCCAAAGGGGCGCTTCATGCCATCTGATGGTGTTGAGAGGGGCTCAGTAAGTTTGTCTAACTGGGTCATCGGTGATGTACTCACCCCGGGCTGGGAGAGCAAAGAGGAGAACCCTCGTATGAAACTTGACCAGACCAAGGGGCTTGTACGCATACCAAGCTTGCCAATTGCATGGCGAGATGCACAGGTTTTACTACAGCATATCGAAGGATTCGGTGAGCAACCCCCGAAGGGCTGGAGAGGCGGGGTCCCACAAGTGAAGTGGTGGACTGGCAACTCGTCTTCACCCATCGTACGTCTCAGAAACGAACAAGATGACAACGAGAAGCAGAAGATCTGGAACATCTATGGCAAGATTGATGGCATTGAACAGGAAGAAAAGTCTATCATCATCGGCAATCATCGCGATGCATGGGCATTCGGCGCTACGGAACCGAACTCTGGTACAGCCATCATGCTTGAGGTGGCGCGCGTTTTCGGCGAGCTTGCAGGCAAAGGCTGGCGTCCCCTCCGCTCCATTGAATTCATGAGCTGGGACGCCGAAGAGTATAATATGATAGGGAGCACGGAGTTTGTCGAGAAGAATCTCGAAGTTCTCCAAAAGCAGGCCTTCGCATATATCAATCTGGATGGTGCTATTTCTGGTCAGGATTTCCATGCCGCTGGCTCCCCTATGTTTCGCAAACTAATGAACAAGGTTCTGGGAAGAGTCTTCGACCCAGTCGCTAATGAGACCTTGTACACCTTATGGCAAGATAGGAAGGCCGACCTCGAACCCCTAGGATCTGAGAGTGACTATGTTGCCTTCCAGGACATCGCGGGAACTAGCTCATTGGATATTCGCTTTGACGGAAAGCCACACCCACGCCACACTTCGTACGACAACTTTCAGTGGATGGAATCTATAGGCGATCGAGATTTCGTGTACCACGGTTTACTCGGCCAGGTGCTTGCGCTTCTTATCATAGAGCTTGCCGATAGGCCAGTTTTGCCCCTGGATTTGGGTAATTATGCTTTCAGCCTGGACCGCTACTACCTCGGTCTATGGCAATGGGCTGAGAAGAAAGGCATCAGCGGAGGCGTCAACCCAAAGATCATGCTGGATCCCATTAAGGAGGCGCTCAACCATGTCAGAAAATCCATCACGCAGTTCGAGAGGTGGGAGCCATACTGGGAACAGGCCGTTATCGCGGCCAATGGATGGGAACCTGCCGGCCTGGGCCTCCGACGACTTGACTACAACAGTCGAATGGCTGCTTTTGAATCAGATCTTCTCGATCTCGAAGTCGGCGGTGGTGTATGTCTTTTACTTTCCTTTTTCCTCCTTTTCTTTCCCCCCCTTTCCCTTTCACTTACTATTATCTGGAACCGTGCCCCCTGCTAATTACTTTGGCCACCGCATTATAGATACCCAACCGAACTCAATTCAAGCACGTCATCTTCGGCCCTCAGCTCTGGAACGAGTACAAAGACCCGTACTTCCCCGCCATTAGGGACGTGATAGAGGCACAGGACTGGCCGCTTGCGCAGGCTATCATTGACAAGACTGCTAAGATTATCGACTATGCTGCTACGGCACTTGTCGCGGTATGATTGAGCAAATTCAATGCAATGCAATTTTACGGTCTTTTCTGCTTTTGCGTCTTGGTTCATATGTATACATGTTGTCGCCTGAACGCGATTTCTCTTTTTTTTATTTTCGGGTTGCTTATAATTAGATGAAACGATAGTTATAGTCGATACTGGGACTGACTTGACTGGACTGGTTTTGAACTGATTGATTGATTGCATGGCTCGGCGTTCCGGCGGCCCATCCTGCCTCCTTACACTTGGTATTTGTCCGCCACCACCCCGCCTTCTGCCGTCCCCTTGACTTTTGGCGATGGTGATAGCCGTGGTTGCAGGGATAATTGGGATGGATGTATGTATGTAGAATTGTCTATCTGGGATTTGGTTCCGAATGGCGGATTGAGGGGGATATATACATACCTACCTACCTACCTACCTGTCTGTCTGTCTGTCTGTCTGCCTGTCTGTAGAAAAAGATATTGAAATTTATTTTGAGAGTGTACGCGCAATTGAGTAAGCGGAGGTTGTGGTTGCTAGTGGTTAAATGATTGCTTTGTTCTTGTCTCTGGCTACCATTCATCTTGAGTTGATTAAGGATTAAGGGGGCGGGGGGCTGGCGGAGGAGACACGGTCGAGGATCTGGTTGAACTATTCAGGACGATATGATAGGTTTCTATCAGACTCAGGATAGAGCAGGACTTGAGCATTATTGGGATGCTCACGGAACTATTAGTTGAGGCGGCAGTTGGCTTTACCATGTTGGTATGGATCTGGGGTAGCGGCTTGGTGTGATGAGGACCTTGAGGGCGACAACCTTGATGGCCACCAGGCCGAGTGCGGATCGCTCAGAGCTGCTATATAAGAATCATCGAGGGTAGAAATGCGATAGCCTATACTCCGGAATTTGGTTCTTTTTACTTCAAGTTTGAGAAAACGGTTAAGTCACCAGCAAGTCTACTGAGCGCTATTATTATTCGGTCATACAGTTTGTTGAGACTATCTTCGATCATCGTTGAAGCTGTTGGTTCAGTAAACACACTCTCTCCTCAAGTGGTCGACACAACAACGGAAGAATTAAAGTTAGAATAGAATACGCTTAAGAGGCTAGTTCCATCCCAATACCATGGATTCACCTTTCATGCGCATGCCCTGCGAGCTGCGGCTCATGGTTTACGCATACCTCTTCGATGCAGGAGAACCAGACATAAGCACCGACACCAAGGACAACCCAAACTCAGGCACGGGCGTCAGCACAAGCATGGGCATGTGCGTCAGCAGCCACGGGAAGTATAACATGTCGACGGCAAAGACTATATCCATCCGCAACGGGAAAGACAACCCCTTCGAATGCGCCCAATGCGGCCATCACAACGGCAGGGACCACGCCTACAGCGCCAGGCCCAGATCGAACCAGACGCGCACGCGATACCAGATGATCGACCGCTCCTTCGCGCGCCGGTGCGTCGAAACGACGTATTACATGGTCAACGAGGGGGCGTACGTCTGCGCGGCCCTCATGCGCGTTAGCCGCGCCGTGCACGACGAGACGGTGCATCTGCTGTACGGCGCGCATACCTTCGACTTCGGATGCGATGTCGAGGCCGTCAGGCCTTTCCTGGAGGACCTCGCGCCTGCTACGCGCCGGCTCGTGACGCGCATCGCGCTGTATAAGAAGGGGCCGTGGCTGTATGATTGCTGGAGCGATCGTTGCGAGTGGCGCACTAGTATGTCTTTTTTTTTTGTTATACATAATGTCACCCTTTTTATATCTTCAGATTCTTTCTACTTAAGTCTTCCATCTGACTACATCTTGTCTGACTCACTGTCTGTCTAGTGTGCACTTATCTTCGCGACCACGCCTTCGTCAAACACCTCCAACTCGTCGTGCAAGCCGGCCGACTCTCGGAGTCCAGGGAGTGGGAATGGGAGGGCGACAGTCCCCGCGAGCTCACTAGCAAGGACGTGGCGCTCTTGGTCGACATTCGCCATGATACACTCCATTGGGTCGGAGATATCGTTCGCTTGAGAAGTCTTCGGGGCGTCGAGGTCATCCCGGACTACTGCACTGTGCCTCCCCCGCAGACCTCGAATATGTTTGTTTTCTTGGCCTTCTCGGCATCTGTGAACAAGGGTTTTGTCGAGTTTCTGAGTGATCGGTTGAAGCTTGCTTGTTGAGGGTAGGAGTGGTGTCAAAGGAGGTGCATTATCTGGATGGTGTTGGGAGACCATGCTGTCGCAATCTCACTGTTTTCTATCGTTCTTACGCCATTGGTCTCTCAAGTGTTGATATGAATGATCTTAATTACGTACTTATACCTTTCGTTTTTCATTTGAGATTTCAAGTTAAGTTACTTTTCTGTTGACGATGTGCCATATCGATTGAAGCGTTGCTCTCCGAAGCGGAAATTGTCATTCCAATCCCTTCAAGTGTTTATTAATTGCCCCTTTCCTTCGTGCACACAGTGAGCTTCATTCGACTCTTGGATTTCTCATTTCGTTGTGAGTCTAGGATGACGCTCTTAGTGTCAAGAGTAGTACATGTGATCCCCTTAGATTATCTAGAAGTCTAAGTTACAATACAGTTATCTGGCTGGATGAAGGTCTTATATACAGAGTCCCAGCATTCCAGTATGTGGAACGCAAGTATCACCGCCTTCCCTTTCTGACAATTAGAGGACATAGTAAGGTGACAGGTACGTGGTGAAATTAGTTCTACTCAGTGCCTATAGAGGAAGATTCTAGACTTCACTGTTGTAAGTTAAAACTAATGCACCAGGCGCTCATCTGCCTAGTAATACTGCTATATATGCTAACTTTGAATTGTTGATGGTTAGTTTTAGACTGCATAGAAGTAGGTTTAGCTGATATCGATAACAGGAAGCGACTACAGCCGTCCAAGCTATAATTGTGTTAGTTGTTTTTAGTATTCTTTTCTTGCTATCATACTTTCTACCTGTTTATCTAGATTCTCCGGCTACAACCCTAATTCTTCCTCTTAAAGTTCTGTCGGAACTTTAATCATCCCATCGGAATTCTACCAATCAAACAAAGCATCTCTTCAACTCAATGTCGTTTAGCTTTCCTGTTCCTTGATTGATTACGGCATGTTTCGTGGTCCTGGGCTGTCGACACTATATACATACATCTCCATACATGATTCATTGGGAGGGTTTGTGGTTATGTCAGCAGGAGCTGCCCAACTATTGAAATATTCGCTTTGGAAGGCCCCAGTTTGCCAATTACTCGAATATAGCATAGCGTTCAGTCACTCCTGAAATGTCAGCTTCCTTTTCCGCTCGCCCAGGGAAGCACTTTCAGCGTCTCAACGTCTAGGTGTAGCAGCAGGAGTGGTTGTGGGGGTATAGTCTGGACGGAGTGTCGATGGTGTCTCAGCACAGGCTGCAGGTGATCTTACCTCGTCTTCAATCACCATGTCGCACAAGAGTTGGTTGATCAATTTCAGTAAGGTATTCGTAAAGGATAGGTTCTTGCCAGGACTGTCGGGCCAACTGTCTGGAGCCAGCACAGGACGTTCTATGAACGGTCGAAGACGGGCTTTAATGTAGGTTTGAAGAAATTCCTCATCTTTGCCAACCTGCGGAAATACCTCGCCAAGCACCTCGACGATCATTGCTTCGCGCAGATAAATACCGACGTCTTCGATTTCACGTTTTGCGAGGCCCTGTAGGTCAGGTAACTCGTAGATCTGAGCGATTTTGTATACCCAGACAGACGTTTTGAACTCGTAGACTTTTTGCTCATAGGGCGTCAACTCAAAGGGTTTATAGCCCTCGTATTTCCCAGTATACAAGAAATTTATCAGGACATGACCAGCACTGCTGGGAACCCCTCTTAGATGCAGCTGCAACCCATATTGAAACTGATCGTATAACTTAGGACTTATATGAATTTTCCGTGAGTGAGCGAGGAGTACTGTTCGGTCATCGAAGGATACCGAGATAATTCTGGATGCGAACGGGCTTCAATCTATGTCAGTATGGATGAGTCAATGACCAATATGCATAGAGTTCCTTACGATATGTGTATAAACGACTTGGCTTCTTCTGCCTTGTCTCTTACGGCGGCTTGTGGGAAAGCAATAATATGGGACATGGTGATTGATTTCGCTGAATCGTTTGGCAGGTGAAAAGGGGTAGTTGCTCGACTTAGCTTCACACACAAACCACGCCTTATGTATCGTACGCTCTTCATACTTCGTGGGGACCCTGTAAGTTCCATGAGGCACTACCAAGGCACGAAAGCAAAGCTTATAATACGTAGTATGTTAACGCTATATATAATTCAGGCTGGCACCAATTTCAGCTTGTGAGCGCCAGAGCGTGCCTTGTTTGCGTGCCTCCCGCTTATCTGAATAATGGTGTCTATATAACTGTGCATGAATGCTGTGGGGATATCACAGTATCCTGTCAAATGTTGCATCGTATCATAGTGCCTTTTCTTCTTCAGTTACGATATTCTTTCAGAGTACAGGTCATGCCTGCTCATTGATTACACAACTATTATATCTACGCCCTTCTGTTGCGCGCGCGGAACTTCCATGCGCATTGTTTGTAGGCTTCGCCCGTATGAACTGTATGACAAGTTACACTGAACATTTGCAAGTCCTGCTACAACTATACCTGTGGTTAGCCAAAGCCCGTGCTTTCATGAAGCCTAAGGCGGAAAGATGTTTAAATTCAATATTTAGCCTGTTTAGTTACGTAAAGTGACTTCAAGCAAGCTACTGCTGGCGAGAAATCTAGGTCTAGCATCCCGTTGGGATCAAGTAAAGACAGCTACACGCGAAGTCAGCATCCCATTTTCGGGTTGACGCTTCACAAACACCTAATTGCGTTACACACCTTGTATTTGAGCAGGATGGATGCGATGACCTTTTTCATCGACATCATTGCGACATGTTGACCTAAACAGACCCGTCGCCCTCGGCTGAATCCCATGTGCGTAGCTTCCATTAGTCTAAGTTGCTCCTTATCGGGGGTAAGCCAACGTTCTGGGCGAAAAATATGTGCATCTTCGCCGTAAATCTTAGTGTTTCGGTGCATGGCGGAGGGCAAACAGCCGATACTTGTGCCCGCAGGAAAATGCATCCCGGCGATGGTAACGCCGCCTTGCGGAACCAGACGCTCTATTGGAAAAGTGCTGCTCGGGAAAACCCTCATGCTCTCCTTGATCACTGCATTCAGGTACGGCAGCTTGCTTACGTCTGAGAAAGCAGGTAGTACTTCAGGCAACCCGACTAGCTCCGCTTCAACTTTCTCCAGCTCTGGTGGATGCTGGAGCAACTGATATAAAGTAGCAACGATTGTCGTCGCCGTAGTGTCGCCAGCGCCTGATATCGTAGACATTAGCATTCCAATGATTCCATGGGTATCCAGAACTCGAGGATTGTCCCTGCTGGCGTTAAGAAACTTCTGAAGGAGATCGGGTTGTGCTTGTATTGATGTAAGCGATCTTGATTTTAGCTTCGACAATGCGGCGGCAGCCATGCTGGAGGGCGCTCTCTTCAGGCGCATAGCAATTGGATTCCGATATATAAGTCGCTCAAATACCGGAAGCGAAGACCACCTGCCCCAGTGATTAAATCGGTCGCGAATCAGTTGGATTGAGCCTCCCACATCGCCCTCGGCTGCCAGACAGCCAAGTGGTTCGCCGAACGAGAACCGCGCCGCGGCATCCATGGTATACCACAGAATCATCGAAGAAAGATCAAACGTCGCCTTCTTGTCAACGGCAGCAAGAAGTTCACCGATCGTGGCGTCTATCGAACTCTCGTAGTCCAAGACTGCGGTCGGCGTGAACGAATTTGCCACGGATCGACGAAGTGCGGCATGACGTGCCTCATCGCGTGTGCTGACGAGACTCGGCACCTCTTTTCCATTCTGGATGCCGATTAGGACATCGTACGAGTGTGCCTAGTGGATTGATGAGCATGAGTGGACTTTCGTCAATGATTGCAAGAGTCTTGCCGTGGTGAAGCCCGCGCGACTCCCGTAAACAACGCTGATGACCTCTGGATCACTGATGCTGATGCTCCGGACTCCATAGCGGACTATGGGCCCATGGAGGGCATGGAGATCGCATATCGCGTTTCGAAGCCGGCCATTGTACTGCTGGTACGCACGCCATAGATCCGTGGAGCCAGCCAAGACTGGGCCGGGTGCTTTGCGCAAGCGAAGCCAGTTGATCAACAGGCGAGCGCAGATTAGCGCTGAAAGGGCCAGTGGAAGAACTGCATAGGCTGATGCCATGGCTTATCAGTACCCTGGTGTTGCCGATAGGTTTCTGGGCGAATGTGCTAGGTTAATGGATATATGAAGCTATACCGTAAGCGCTAGGTTGGTAGCGCGAGAAAAAGGGGGATGGGATTTAACGACCTCTTCCTCGGGACACGACAGTTCCGGAGACGGAATCTTATATGTTGGCTTAGTGTGATGTTATATGCACGTATGGCATCGATGCATTGAGCTCACTCGTAAGACAGACCAGGGGGTACTGCTCATCTCGAGCTCCCTTTCCTTGATTGCTTACCTCAGACACTCCTTGGCATCGCTAAGAAATGAAGCTTTTGCGGCTAGCGTTGGTTTGATTGCATTATAAGATAACACGGCAAGGGAACTGAGTGCAAAAGATTGCTTCGTCTTCAATTGCTTGATCGCTGGATACCATGGGGAATCTGCTGTCAAAACCTAAGCCTCAGGCACCGCCTGCGGTGGCTACGGACACAATCGTTCCCATGCATCACATGGACGACAACAATATAAATCGGTCCATGGTCGTCATGTTCATGATGCGGTTTGACGATGTATTGGACCCCGAAAAGTTGAAGGGTTCTCTGGAAAAACTGCTCAGCCGCGACGATTGGCGCAAGCTCGGCACCAGAATAAGGCTCAACGTCAGTTTTACAAAGGTTCTTTTGGGTTGTCCATGAGAAACTGCGCTGACCTAATATAGGAAAAAGGTAAATTGGATTGTCACATCCCGGAGAAGTTCGACGAGAAGCGCCCGGCGGTCGGCTTCTCTCAGGTTAAATACGACGTGGAGATCGGGAAACACCCATTGGCATCCCGCTTACCAAGGGCGTCGTCGAGGCCGGCAGTCGTGGGTGACCCTGAAGAATTCAGATCACTGATGCGCAGGGAGGACGGCCCGAAATGCCTTAACGACTACATCTATCGTGATGAGCCTCAGCTGAGCATGCACATCGTGTCCTTCGAAGACGCTACGCTCGTCACTCTCAGTTGGCTGCATACTTTCCTCGACGCCATGGGTAGACGCGAGCTGATGCAGGCCTGGATCGCTGTCCTCGAAGGCCGGGACAGCGACGTTAAGCCGTTACTTGGCGTGTATGACGACCCGCTCAAGGACTTCGGTCTCAAGCCCCAGCAGCCGTTCATGTACGCCCACCAGAGGGTGACGGGGTGGAAAAAGGCCATCTTCGTCATGCGCTATATCTTTGAGTTGGTATGGTACCCGAAAGAAGAGTCGCGCATCGTGTGCCTACCCGCGGCGCACATGCAGAAGATCCGTGCCGACGCTATGGCGGACCTAGAATTGCAGGACAAGGGTGATGGCAAGAAGCCCTTCGTCAGCGACGGTGACCTAGTATCGGGTTGGATCACTCGTTTGTTCATCCAACAGTTGGAGCGGCCGAGCTCGACGCGGAAGATCCAGATCATGAACGCCTTCGGACTGCGGGCGACACTTGCCAACGATCTGCTGCCCAGCAATTCGGCGTACGTCGCAAATGCCGTTACCGGCGTCTATGCGCTGGTGAGCGCCAAGGATCTCCTCACCAAGCCGCTTAGCTTCGTAGCCTCGGAGATTCGGCGCTCAATTGCAGAGCAGGGCGAGCGTAGCCAGCTGGAAGCGAGACGGGCGATTGACAGGGTTTCGATTGAGAAGACGGGGCAAGCGAGCCTCTTCGGAGATGCGTGGATGAGGATGATTATCATCTCTAACTGGACTAAGGGCCGATTCTTCGAAAACGACTTCTCAGCCGCTGTGGTGAAGCCGGGCATCCCGGAGAACTCCCCGGAACGCTCCTCACAAGTCGGGCGTCCATCATACATTCAGACTGGCGGATACTCTGACAACACCTTCTCTTTGCGAAATGCATTCCCTATAATTGGAAAGGATCACGCTGGAAACTACTGGCTAATGGGTTCCCTGAGAAAGGGAATATGGCCCAAGATTGAAGAGGTGCTGAATCGATCTGGGTGAACGCTCCTGGTCGTTGATGCGGCAGTTGGATAGCTTCTCTGTGCTAGGCGAAACGCCCAAACCTTAGGACCTACCTATGCATCGAAGGACTCTAATGCGGTAGTGGCTATTGACTCCGCCTCAGATTTTGAAATACCATACCTTCTTGAGCGTTCGTTGTCACCGGCAGTAAATAGTTTTGTAATATCATAGCCTTAGCATATTTATACATAAAGTAAACCTTAAGAGGTGTTCATCCTATACTCTTCAAGGGCCATCGTTGGCTCCCAGCGCACTGCTCTACCTACTAAATCTTTGGCATCATTGTATACGGTGGTGTTAATAGCTACAGCGAAAATGATATAATGAGGTCTCCTTTCCCACGTCTTTCTATGAAATGTCCCTGATGTTCATATACATGGCTCAAGCACATTCACCAAAGGCATCGAAATGGTCTGGTGACTTCTGTTCTTAATGATATCGGTGCTTTAGTTTCTTAGATCTGTTGACTGTGTGGATAGAGTCGCCTCTCGTCCATCTTCGCATGACTGTGCAATTGCATGTCCTTGTCCTTGAAGTTTTCACTCGTGACATTCTCGTCATCACTATCTAGTTCTACCATAAAGAAAGGTATACAGGATTTCTCGAATATATTTGTCTGTTTCAGAGCCTCCTAAGTTGATTGCTTCTTGAGTCAGGAGTTGCTGGTGATCGGGATTTTCGTCACGTATTGCACTCTCTGTCTCGTCGAGAACCTCTTGGAGTGATGGCTTGGCACGCGCGGAAGATGCCCTGTTCATGAAATCAGTATTAATTAATTGCCATCCTGATATAAGATTCGAAGAATTAATCCCATTCGGGGTACGTGGCTTTTGTAGTGATGTCTCTCAATCAGAACGAAACGGAAATTGTCCCGAGAATACTCACAAACATTTGACTAGCATATGCCGTAACTTCGGATCAATGACTTGGTTTTCTCTCAAGACTTCTGGTGCTCGAGTCTGTATTGTACAAAGGACATCTGAGTCATTTGTGTATTGGTATATAACCGACCGGTTGGTAATCTTCAATGCATCCTCCCCGCTACCTAGGCAGCACAGCCTCGCCAGGGTCTATTGATTATTTTAGTTGCCTACTATCAAAGAACTATCAGCATAAAAAGACGTACCAGTGCCGAGCCAGACAGATTTTCTCTACTGGCCAGCTCGTCTGGGCAGTCAGGCAGGCGTCTACATCATAGAATTAGCGCGTTGGCGAACCACTGCAATTCGTCAGTAAGTACCCCTGAGACTAAGTTGCGACACCTGCGGGACAACGTCTGGTGCTTGGTGCCGCCGGCTGTGTCTCATTTGCACCTGATTCTTTATTTTGCTGTCCTGACATATACTCTTCGTAAGTCGCTTCACCATTAGATGTGCCAGGGAGGTTGATCGAGCAATCCGCCATTGGCATCAATTGTAGAATATGCTCCGCCCCTCGGAGCCTTTGCAGCCAATAATATTCATTTCTTAGGTCATTATCTGCGTTTGACTGCTGGTCAGGCGATAGTGAACCGTAAGAATATTTGACCACTACCAGTCGTGCCTCGTGTTCGGCTGAGGCCTCTTCCCTCAAAATTATTGTACCTCCATGGCGACCCAGGCCGGCAAATCCTTGGAGTTGGATCCTTGGTTTATAAGTAAAGTTAGCGGCCACCTCTTGACCGAGCCTCTTTAGCCTGTCCTGAAGCTGTTCTTCGCCTGCCATAGTGGCTAGTCACCTACGATACTGTATGCTCGCTGTTTAGGTGGCCGAGCCTTACCTAATATAAAATAAAGAACCTGAAACAGCTCCGATGGCCCGCTGTACGGACCAGTACATGGAGGTATTGTCACAACAGTGCACAGCAAAGTAAGACATTTGGACTTTTTGTGATTGATTGGTTCTTTACATTGAATGCTGCTTTTGGTCATGTCTTAGCTCAGCGAATGAACAATAGCCTTGTTTAAGATACCCCAAAATGTATAGGTACTCACATATTCATAATCTCAAACTAGCTATGCTATAACCCCTTAGCTGTGTACCTTGAATGTTGACTCAAAAATCAAGGCGGATGCTACTACTATTTATAGCAGCAAACTTGGGACCCACTTTGCTTCTTCTTGTAAGACTCATACCGTCTGGTTTAGATTCACGGAGATCCATGTAGAGTTCAGTTAGATAGAGTCTCACATCTCAGAATTACTTTCTCTCATATGAGCAAAAAGCTGGAATCAAAGTGAAATATCAGGACTTGGGTAAATTACATGCACGAAAGCAGCTGTGGCGTATGTGGCTGTTGTGGCATAAGCGGAGGAGCGCTAAGTCTTCAAGAGGTTGCGACGAATCTGAGCTTTATTCCGAATCACCATCAAACGTCCCTAAACCACTTGCTAATCTACACAAGTCAACCTGTTTACCTATTTTGCAAGTATTTTCAGCTACACGACTTTAATTAATTCTTGTCCTCCAGACTGATAATGGCTGCCCACCTGAATGAGGTGAATTGCGATTGCATTATCCCTTGCACCACCAACAGCGTCAGCATTCCACTATGACTCAATACCTGCTGCTCCCTTTATCAGATCATCAATTCTGGTGCTCTTGTTCAGCAGTTGGAGCATTGTGAGCTCCAGCCCGAACGTCTTGATAAGCCAATTCCTCAACTCGCCTGCCACCAGGCTATCGACGCCGTATCGTGACACTGGCTTGTCAGCATCAACATCATCTGCCTCGATGCCAAGAAGGTCTGCTAGGCGTGTGGTCACGGCTGCTCGGGCGATGTCTAATTTCTCGGCGGATGATGATGCATTCTGAAGCTGCAAAGCCACTGAAGAACCAGCAGCAGATGAGCCCGCACTAGCAGACTTGAGAGCTTGCGCACGATCCGAAATTCCTTGTCGGACTGCCTGGAACCGCGTACGATTGTACCAAACAAGGTCTTCAACTCGCCCATTGTCGAGGTATGATACGAAACGGCCTGGCTCCAGGCCCGTTACCACTTGGGCTTTGCTGCTGGGGTCTAGCTTGGCGAGCGAGAAGTCGTCTGCTGGGGAGGAGTGCGAATCGCACAGTGCGCCCTCAAACAGTTGGAGAAATTCGGTCTCCGACACGCCGTAGGTTGCATTGCGCTGAAGCATCTGCTGGAACCCGGTAGAGGTACTGACAGACCCAACCTCGAGAATCAAACCAAGACCTATGGACGTGGCTGGCAGAGACTGCGCCTGGCGGAATTTGGCGAACGCATCTTGAAAGGCATTGGCTGCTGTGTATGCGCCCTGACTTGGTGTGCCCACTGTTCCCACGATGGAGGATGTCATAATGAAAAAGTCGAGCGGCAGCCTCTCTGTGACATGGTGAAGATTCACAGTGCCCGCGACTTTGGGTGCCAGCACACGCTGAATCTGATTCCAGGTCGCATTACTGAAAAGTGCATCCTGTGTTCAACATTGTCAGCGAACGCAAGTCTTTGCCTGTCTGACTCTGATTAATCCACTTACACCTTCTACCATAGCCGCATGAATCACGCCTTTGATGTTCCGCGATTTGGAGATATTTCCTATTGCGGTGATCAATGCCTTCCGGTCAGTCACGTCACAACTTATCACCTCAGGCTCGGCACCCGCGGCGAGGAGCTCTTGAACCGTTCTGACTGCTTCAGGCTTGCTTATGCCTGACCGAGATATAAACACAAGGTGCCGAGCGCCGCGCTCGACCATCCACGCAGCCAGACTGCGCCCGAGGCCACCAAGCGCTCCAACTAACAAATAGGCCGCGTCTGGATCAAATGTAGCTCGAGGTGCCGAACGAGCGATCTGCCGTTGATTAGTCGTTATGTCCCTGTATTCGAAATGTCAAGTTGCACTGGATTGCTTACCTTCAAGCGTGTCTCTGGGTCACGGAAGGTAATGACAAACTTGCCACTGTGTAACCCCTTCGAGAAGGTATTCAGGGCGCCCTCTAGTTGAGAGATATCATAGGTGGTCAAATGTTCAATTGGACCAATCACTCTATACTCCAGAAGCTGTGTCATTTCCTCCATCAATCTGCGTCTTGTCAGTGCCCCGGCTCTACTTATCGTGATTAGTTGGCAGGGGTTGAATTTACCTGGCAATCAACTCAGGTCTCTGGCGGTAAACGAGGCCTAGGTCAAACGATGAGAAAGTCGCGTTGCGCTTGAAAACTTCAAGCCCGAGTCTACCGCCACCGAGAACATCTGTTCGGCCAACATCGATGAAGCGTCCAAGTGGCGCAATGCATCTCCACATCTCGTGCATCGAATCTCCGCCTGTGCTGCTCAGGATTACATCAAAGCCTCTCTGGCCCGTGGCCTGAAGCATCTCATCTACTGCACTCAGGTCTCGAGAATTGAAAATGCGGCCATCTGGTATTCCAAATTCCTCGATAAGCACCTTGCGCTTCCGAGGAGTACCTACAGTAGCATAGATCTCGGCCCCTAGGAGCAATGCTACTCGAATAGCTGCCATTCCAAGACCGCCGGTAGCAGATTGGATGAGAACCGACTCACCAGCGCTCAGGCGAGCTAGATGATGGAATGCGTATATCGCTGTTAGGTACACGACCGGCATGGACGCCGCGCTTTCGAATGAGAGGCCCTCCGGGATTCGCGCGATTAGGGCAGCTGGAGATCGAAGGTAATTACCCATATTGCCTGGGATCATGCCGAAAACCCGATCGCCTATCTTGAAAGAATCGACACCCGAACCGACCCGTGTTACGATGCCCGCTCCTTCGGTACTCAGCTTGTCAAGATCAAATTTCGCGGTCGCTACAGCGAGGTCCTTCATGTTGAGTCCGATAGCCTCGGTCTTTATCTCGATCGCGTTATTGTCCAATGGATCCTTAAAGCTTGGGTCGGTGCTGAAGTATAGCGATGAGAGCAATCCAGGCTGTCGATACCTTGCCATAAGGGGCCCATACTGGCTCATGGGGAGCTCCTCGATTTCACTCTGATGCCCGTTGCGCAAGTTAAATTGTTCGTTCAATGTCGCCTCAGGGAATAACCGTTCAATATAGAAGATACCTCCTCGGAGCACAGATTCAAGGTCCACCGCCTCGGATACAGGCGATGCTTGCAATTCGCCTAGCTTGTGAAGAATGAGTTCGGCAGCTCTTGAGTGTGGAGTATACTCCCTGTGATCCAACTCGATGAACGCGTACTTGGATAAGACGTTCTCCGTAGCGATAGATCGCAACACGCCCTTCATGATGGCTGATTCGCCATGGATACTCAAGTCAGATGCCACCCACACCATCTCTGACACCTGCGAAACAACGGCCTGTAATGCTTCGAAATACGCCTCGTCACGGCAAGTAAGGATGGAACCGTCGGCGTCAATCAAGCTGATGATAGAGGAACCCTTAGGAATCATAGCTCCAGAGAACATCTCAACGGAGATAATATTAACGCCAACATCTTTCAAGATCCCAGTTACTGCTTCGGCTAACAGAGGCAATGAATCCCTATAGACAAGATATACATCCTTGGATGATTGCTTCGAAGCAACTTCTGCTTTAGTATCAATGGCTTTCGACAGCATCGCTGTGGTCATGTGTTGATTTCTTGTGTACTGTGTTGAGTTAGCATAATGTGGGTGCGAAGTGTTGAGTGTAACTCACGTCTTGAAGAGAAAGATCGACACCTGAAAACCCACACTGTTGTAGGGTTCTCTCCCACCTACATTCCGGCGGACTTATGGACTCTTGCTCCCATTTACCAGTTAGTGTACGGGAGAGAATTTCCGATGTCAAGGTCGGGCTCATGGTTTCAAGCAAAACAGCCGATCCGGAGGGTCTGAGTAGAGCTTTCATGTGTTTCAAGGCTGTCGCGGGGCTTTGAAGTTCGCTCAAGCTTGTAGCAATCACCAAGTCGAAAGACTGACCTTCGAAGCCCTGAGAAATAGGATCTTGGAGGATATCAAGTGTTTGGAATGTCAGCGCGCCTTGGCCTGAGAATCGCGCCTGTGCTTCTGGAATCGACCAGCTCGCGTGGTCGGTGAAGACGTAGTCTTGGAGTCTCTTTGGTGCTGACTTTGACGCCAACGTGTCCAACACCGCCGAAGTCAAGCCCCCTGTGCCCGCACCAACTTCCAAAATCCTCATGCGAGGGTTTTTATGCGCCAACAGATCTACTATGTGTTGGACCTGGGAGTACCCTCCTTGGAGAGTAATCCCCGACGAGAACAAATCAGTCATTAGGTTGTCTTCCATCAATAGCTTTACACTGTTGGTGTCTCCCTTCAAGACGCTGCCTAGATTATCATGCAGCGCTGAAAGACACCTGGCCTCAGGAATATGTTTCATCGTCATGGATAGTCTCTGGATCTCCGCTAATCTTTCTGTCTTGCTGAGATGCTGGGTGGGATGAGTGTTGCTGGAATCATTCCACGATCTTACCCATTCCGCGAACGCATCGTGATTCTGTGTTTTGCCATCACCAATCACTTCACTTCGGAGTGTTTCTCCGATACTTGCAAGAACATGTGCTGACAGAGTCTCCAGCGCGACAATAACAGATTGGTCGATCTCCTTAGCTGGAAACATATCCCTCGTGATGGAAGGTGTTAACGTGTCAACGTCGGGTCTCGATACCGGACGCCAGTATGGTTCACGTACAGCACTTGATGCGCTTTCGTCTTCTATGCCCTCATACGTGACGCACTTTAACTCCCCTATGTCAAGAAGCGGGGATCCTGAAAAGCTGTAGAGCTGAGCCTGAGAGTACATGCTTCGAAGGCCAAGTATCTGCCCACTCGCTATACCTAGACCCTGAGGTTGGTTACCTTCTGGTACCCATACCGTGACATCGTCGGCAAATATGGGCACAAATGCTTTCTCAAAGCTCTCGACCTGACCTGCGTGGCACGATATCAAGGCAAGCTGTATCATCGTGTCTAAAGTCCCAGGGTGAATAGGGTAGCATGACTCATTCTTGAGGTTGGCCGTAGGGCTGAGGGCGACTTTGGCGCTCGCAGTGTTTGTTCCACGATAAGCCTTGAGTTCCGATAACCCCTCGAATGCTGGACCATAGCCCAGTCCAGCCTCCCAGAACCTTTTATACCAGCGCGACATGTCGAGTGATCTAGAGCGGGGGTCCGGCCGCAGTTGACGGTCCCTGTCGATCGTGGTCTCTGCGGTGGTCACTGATATGATACCAGTGCAGTGTTGAGTCCACGTGTCGGAGTTGGGCAGTATTGAACCGATGGTGAACTTGTACCATTGTGACATGACAGCTGCGTTGTTCAGAGGCAATCGTTCCATGTCCAGCACTATCTCAACACCGAGTTCGGTATCCTCCACGCGCAGCGCCGAGTTAATTGCGACCTGGCGGAGTTTGTAAGACGTGATACGTTCGGCTTCCTCGGCCTCGTGGTGCAGCTGGCTGATGGCCTCAATAGCCATCGTGAGATACGCTGCTCCCGGCAATACGGCATGTGGAAGCAACTTGTGGTCTTCCAGCCACGGGACATCCTTCAAGCGAAGGACATTTCTCCATTGTGGATGTGTTCTAGATCCGCCAGGAATCCGAGCGCCGAGCAAGTCGTGTGAAAGGTGCTTTCTCAGGCGATATTCTCTGTTAAACCGATTCTCATAATGCACAGGCTGGTCCGGGTACGAGTACTTGTACTGAGGGAGATCGATGCAGGTAAAGCCGTGACTGAGTGACACCATTCCATTCTCCAACTTTTCGTTGGCATTGACTGCCACAAGGTCGATCGGTGCATTGTTGACGAAGAGATTGCCAGCAAGGGTCAGCATGCTTTGGACGTCATGCTCACCCCGACGAAGTGATCCTAAACAGGGAGGAACTTTGACACCGTGACCTTCCAGTGTACTGCGTAGCTGCTTTACCGGGCCGCTTAGTGCAGGATGAGGTCCAATCTCAATCAGAAGATCCACCGGCTCGCTTGTTACCATTTTCTCGACCGCAGGAGAGAAGAGTACGGGGGACTCGAGGTTACGTCTCCAGTAGGCAGGGGATACGTCTATTTCTTCCTTCAGCGTCACTGACGAGAACCACCTCACTTGGGAGTTTCGAGGTTCATTTGCGATGAGCACTCCGACATCATCAAGACCCTCTGTTGCTTGGTCCTCGTATGGCGGCCCTAGGGCCGCCATATGATGAGAATGATATGCGTTGTCACCTGTCTTGAGCACGCGGGCAAAAATACCGCCTTCGGTCATTGTTTTACTCAGCTTCGTGATGGCCCCTGGTTCGCCAGATAGCGTGACACTATTGGGCGAGTTCACAGCAGCGATCTTGACGTCGCTCCCTATTCCTTCTAGGTAGGGTCGGGTCTCAGCTTCTCCAATACCAACAGCCATCATAAGCCCCTTGCGTTGATTGGTGATGACTACCTGACCGCGGAAGTAAGCTAGAACGATAGCCTCACTCGCTTTCAGACGTCCTGCCGTGTAAGCCGCAGCTATTTCACCCGAGGAATGCCCGACTGTCGCTACAGGTTCGATTCCCCATTGTCTTAACAGAGTCACCAAGCCTATTTGTAGAGCTGTACAAATAGTTTGCGAGAAGGCTGGGTTGTGGATCTGGCTTGTGGCTGCAGGCTCCAAGAGCGCTTCTTCAATCGACCAGCTAGGCCTAAGGTGCTTTAACTTGCCGAGCACACTGTCCAGGTATCTGATTGTTCGTCGAAATACCGCGTACTCATGAATTAATTCAGCGCCCACTATCGTGATTTTGTCAGCGATGCAACACTATTAAACAAAAGGCAAATCCCAAATGCGATCCTGAGATCCTGGACTTCTCGCCGGCGGGGAACAGGGGATCGTTTACATACTTTGTGGCCACTGGGCTCCTTGCCCAGTAAACACGAATCCGATTCGCCTCGATGGAGTACTTGGTGCCTTTCCGGAGACAACCGAGTCCGAGTCCAACTCTTCTCTCAGTGCGCTTGAGTCTGCGATCGCGAATGCGCGGCGGGCAAATGTTGACTTTCGACAGCCGAGGGTGTAGACTAGATCTGCTAGATCGTATTTGCCTAAACACTTCGCAACTGTTGCCATATTCTCCTTCAAGGCACGCTCATCATGCGCAGAGAATGGTAGCAAGATGTGCTGCCGAACCCCCGCGTCTTGAATCTGAGAGACTTTAATTCGCTGAGGCGACCAGCACAACTTATCTTCATTTTGACCGTTTCCATTGGTGTGACCATTCCCGTTGGTATTACCGTTGCCACTGGTATAGCCGTTCCCGTTGCTATGACCATTGCCGTTGGTATAGTGCCCATTCCCGTTGGCAATTCCAATCTGGTTGTACGACAAAGGGAGGCCGTGAAGTTTATATCCAGGAAGAACCACACTCGGGTGATCTAGGATTGCATGGGCATTTGCGCCGCCGTATCCGAAGCTATAACATTGTCAGCTATATATCCCACGCTTACCACGCGATTTTCATGGGAAAGGCTATTTAGCAATGAATGCGAAGTGGATCAAAGAAGTCTGCTTACCTGTTAATGCTAACTCGACGCAGACGATTACTGGGCCAAGGAGTCATCCCCGTCACCACTTTGACCCTCGCCGTCTCGAAATCAATCGCAGGGTTGAACTCCTTGATCCTAACAGTTGCCGGGATCTCCCCATGCTCCATCGCCAGGATAGCTTTCATGACCTGCGACATCGCACTCGCGGCTTCGCTGTGTCCTAGGTTTGGTTTGATCTAAACAGCGATTCAGCCAGATCAGCCGTAGAACTAAATACGAGAGTGCCCGGGGCTAATGTTAGGAATAACTTACTGATCCGATCAAGAGTGGATCGTCTTTTCGTCCCGGAGAGAAAACGCGTCCGATGGCTGAGACTTCGATAGGGTCTCCTACCGGTGTGCCCGTTCCATGTGCTTCAGTGTAACCGGTCAGATCCGGGTTGAGACCGCCAGCAGCCTTGTAAGCTTGTCTAATAACGGCTTCCTGGCCGTCAGGACTTGGGTGGGAGATACCGCCTGTCTTTCCATTGGCGTTGAATGATGTGCCACGCACTACTGCGCGAATGGGGTCGCCACTATCTACGGCATCAGAGAGTCTCTTGAGATAAATGGCTCCAAAACCCTCTGCTCGTGAGTAACCGTCTGCTGCGATGTCAAAAGTGTGACAGCGAGATGTTGGTGACACCGCTCCGAGTTTCGTTGTGAATAACTGATTATCTGGGCCAAGTATGACATTGGCACCAGCGACTATGGCTGCGTCGCAATCCCCATTGCGAATAGATGTCACAGCCAAGTGTAGAGCATACATGGATGCTGAGCAAGCTGTGTCGACCATTAGACTATGTGCAGGACAGTATTAGCAGACCATATCTTCACTCAGTTGTTCGACAGAAACTGACCTTGGCCCCGTGAGATTAAATACATAGTTAAGACGATTGCTCAATATCGTGGGGCCGCCGCCGGTAACCACGTAAGGTAATGTATGATCTGGATCTCGATACTGCATCATCTGATGTTCGTTGTTGAAATTTCCAACAAACACGCCCGTTCTCGAGCCAAAGAACTTCTCGAACGGCACCCCGGCGCTTTCTACGGCTTCATAAGTGACTTCAACTAGCTTGCGCTGGCTTGGATCTAGGGCCATAGCTTCTGTCGCCGTGATGCCGAAGAAACTATGATCGAAATCTCTTGTATCCTCCTGCAGTAAATGACCGCCCCTGGTATACATACTTCCTGGGCGTTGACCATCGGGATGGTAGAAGCCATCCACATTGATGCGGTCTTTAGGGAATTCGGACCACCCGTCTCGTTCTTCTTTGAGCAAGTCCCATAATTGAGAAGGATTTCGGACGCCACCTGGCCACCGACATCCTTCACCAGATCATCAGCATATTCCATCAAAGGGGTAAATTGAGAGGGAAGAGAGTTGTAATTACCCATTCCTACGATAGCAATTGGTTCCGGACATGAAGAAAGAGGGGGTTCTGCTGTTGATGATGAATATGCCATGTTTCAAGATAGAAAATAGGTCATATGTTGAAAGGCTTCTTAAATAGTTGAGATGATATTTCAAAATGAAATCGTTCTCTGTCGGCGGGTTGAACCTTTGTGAAAAGAAGGATAGAAGAAATTTTGTTAACTGTTCTATCTCGTGGTCAGCAACATTTCGGCAGAGGGTCTTGATATATATGAAAAGAGTTTAACAATATGACTGCCTAGGTATCTTCTATGGTTGTCTTGATGCCTGCGGCCACAAAGATTGGCAAGTAGTAAGTCGCAGATCTAGATCGTCCGTTCTGACAGTGTTCCCTCATACCCCTCAAGTGCGCGTCATTGGTACACGAGGCTTACATACTTACCGAGGCACGCTGTTGATCAAGCACTTCATGCTACTTCTTGTCATCGTGCTGTACACTTGTGAATCAGATTTGAGCCAGACCCGCAAGTATTATTCTAACCGAGTCAACGAATGATCAACAAGTGGTTGATATGTCATACGAATCTGGGAATGTGTCTCTAGTGTCAGCATTGCAGAACCTCGGAACGCCTGTGTATCAGTACATGTCTCTAATCTGAGTCCTCAAAAACTGATCATCCATATCGCACACCGAGATGTTTCTGCGTTCTAGTAGCAGGTCTATAGGGTTTACTCTATCCACGCCCCCCTTGGTGTTTCAAGGATGGACATTACATGTTGTTTCCTATCAAAGGATTCATGCAGGCAACTGTTGCTTATGCTTGATGCTTCGTCTTATGATGTAACAATGAACATACAGGGCAAGAATACGCGTTATCTGCAAAGGTTTCAGGCATTGCTTGACCTATGTGCCGAAGGGATCCGAGTACCGGAGACATGTGGATAGGGTTCAAACATATGATATCCGATTGGACATTGCTGAATTGCTGATTAAAGCTTCACTTCCGTTAAGCCAAATGATCTTCTTCTTGAATACAAATAACTAGTCATTTTATGCAGTCCGTAGCACTGATAAGCGGATATAGACCAATAAACAACGGGAATAGTTCATGTGGCAACATCACAAAAGCCAGCCTCTGCAGCCATCTTAACTAGAATAAGCGAAATTATAGTTCATCAGTCTTAATATTCTGTGAGTAACTTGAATCTCGCCAAACCATATTGACCGTAGATTGTCAGGCAAATTCTGATGCTACGCAACGAATTTGCCACTACAACGCTCTGCTTCACTTCGTGATAATAGTGAATACGAGAATCTAACAGATTCCAACTGGCGGAGCCATGACTGTAAACGGAACTAGGTGATTTTTGTTCGTGAGAGACTATCCTCAAGAGTAGCCAACAGTCAAGAATCATGGTTCTAGGCGTAGTTGAGTGCCACTTAAGTTCATTCTATCTTAATAGTTTGATGATTCGGTCATCCGTTCCACTCGAAAATTCAGTAAGAGCTAGGAACGAAACGTGTTCATAATCTGAACAGGCTTTGAGAATTATTCGTGAGCTGCTTCAAGATTTGTAAAAAGCTCCTCTAGACCTTGTGATAATAGATTAATTCATCTCTACCCTATTTGACTTTCAAATCATGCGTCTTATATCAGATCTCTGCTCCTTATATCCAGGAAATTCTAGCTTCGGCCTCAATGCTTCAGTTGTACCTCGATCAAACCCATGACTCCTTTCCCATGGACCTTCACAACCTATGACAACGCCCACGTTAGTGCTGTATTCTCAAATTGATCGTAAAATGTTTCTAGACTTGCCTCAAATCGCGGATCCGCTTGTTTTAGAATAGTTTCAAACTCAAGTAAAGTTCGTTGCTTGGCTGCATATCCATTCAGCATGTGAATGTCAATCTGTCGTAAGTGATGCTCTTCGACTTTGGCCTCGACGTTAGGCGGAGGGAGGAGCATATCATTAATTAACAGATTCGGCCTTTGAGAGCCTCTCTCCATTGCGGGAACGAATGACTTGAAAATCTTCACACAGACATCGTCTGGATAATTGTGAATTACCTGACGGAGGAAGAATAGCCCAGCATCAGTGACAGGCTGGGGGTCGTAAAAGCTGTATTCCATGAAGGAAACTCGATCTTGAACCTGGGGGTAGTCTACGCGCTTCGGACCCTGTTCAAGCATCACAGTGTTGACGTCTTGAACAAGAAAGCTCAGATTCGGGAATTCCTGCATATTGTGTTAGGTCGGTTGAAATAGCACTCTTCACCTAGACTTACAGCTGCTAGATAGATAGAGACATGTCCGCTTCCGCCTCCAACATCGACAACCTTCGTTTTCCCAAGTTGAGCCCAAGGGAACCGGCTGCGCAACTCAGTGGTGTCTCGGTTCACTATTTCTATTAGTTCTCGTAATAGACGCTCATGGGAAGAAGACGGCATACTTTGAACATATCCTGCCATTGCTGAAGCGAATCGTGCCCCGCGCTCGGGGTTCTCGGCGTACCATGTATATGGTGAAGTGCCAAACCTTAGGTTGAACGCACTATCCTTTGCTTCGGATGTGTACGGCGCTTTTTGGATTGAGCTTGCTGTGAGTGAAGATGCTTCAAACATCTCGTCCGCCCTGGTATGGTAAGTATTTAGAGTACATATTCCGCTGATTCAGCTAACTTACTCGAAAGCAAAACATTGCTCAATATCCTTGTTCTTAGCAATGTAGGCTGATAAAGAAGTGTGCTCAAACCTGTCGTCTTCAAGTTCTTGGAAGCACCGCTGTGTGGTCAAGAACTTCATGACGCGCCGAAGTCGGTCTTCGTCCATACCTGCGACAGAGGCCATCTCTTTAACAGAAATAGACTTGCCTAGAGGTACGGTGGTGAAGAATTTGAATCGTAGTGCAACTTGCCAAGCGGCCAGATCATGGTGGCAGCAGCAAAACGTGCGAATCCATGACAAGGGCCCCTTAGCGAGAAGCGTGAGATCCTGAGTAGCTTGAGTCAAGTTGGTGCAGATAGCATCGTACTCGTCGTTCTCTGGATGAGGAGGAGAGGAAGCAGTAAAATTTGGTTCGTCCAAACCATTCTCCTCGAGATAGCGGACAAGTTTTTCAGCTTGTCTAAGAGCCTGACGAGCAGTGTCGAGGACCAAAGACTACAGTTGAAGAGGGCATTCGTCAGCACTAACATGAGTGAAATGAAAAGACAGTGATCTTACTGAACGCTTCGTGACAGCCATGATAGCTCAGAAGAGAATACTCGATGTGATGTGGTATGATGAGCGATAGTGTTCAGTATGACTTTGAGCCAATTCGGTTCGAAACTACACGGCCAACTACATAACTTAGGAGGGACTGGCCTTATAAAGTAGAGCCTATGTTGAACTAAGAGTTGCCTCAAGTCGCCCTTCGCAACTTCTCCTAATACATCGCCCAACGCGTATACAGAAACGATGATCACCTTGATTCACCCGCATGCCGACTCCGGGCGTGTGCGAGTGGTCATTCAGCTTACTAGAATGCCAATCTCATCGGACCGCGAATGGACTTGAGGATTGACATACTTCTAACGCACCTTATCATCCGATTGATAACTAATACATAAAACTACTTCAAGTTACGTTGGCGATCGTGTTGTCACGAATCGATCGAAGACATGCTATAGTAATCGGGTTTTCGGTGGGTGTGAGAGACATGGCTGAGACACTTGTGGCGAATTCCCATGTGTGTCGCAGTTCATAGGAATGTAAGCTTCATTGATGTCATGTTACCAGAGCCGACCCTCTTCGCTCTCCGAAATATGTGAATTGATCATAGCATACTTTGAAAAAGGATAATGTCCTACAGTACCTTCTACGCAGGAGACGATCAGGACGTTTATTCGTGATAAGCTTAATTTGATCGTCAGCCAACCCGGCAGGACCCGTCATTACGCGGCTCAAGGAATCGTCCATACACACCCTCCTCGGGCGATGCAATCTAATGCAGGACTGAATAGTACGTGTAAAAAGTAGTGGGGTGAATTCAGGGGCGGGGTTGATTCCATGTTGTTACCCCTGTCACTGGTAGCTTGGGTAGCATTGTATGCACATGCAGCTGCAGCTGGGCTCAATTGGGGAATATTCTGGCAACTCAGCTAAGCCGATATACTACGGGCGTGGCGTTAACAGATGGTAGATCACCTTGTCGACTCGGGAAAGCCTCAGTATTGCTCACACATCTTCATGGTCTACAATGGGATTTGATGGTCATAGTTGGACATACATCTGTTTACTAGGGCTTTGGCATTGGGGAACACAAAGAGTTTATTGCGGAAAGCTGTAGTTGGTGCTCGAAATAATGATATAAGCGCCGTTTTGAAATTTGGGTCAGCATCACTAAGTTCGTCTAACTGACAGTAATTTCAATTGACACAATATCATCACGAAGACCGCCTTTTTCCTGATTCTAGTCCTCTCAAGCTAAGATGAATACTACTCTGAATGAAGGTCTACTGAGTCTGCCTCACGGTAGTTCCAATGCTATTCTGCTCGGAATCGCTATAGCGGCTTTAACTGTCGTGTTGCAGCTATACGATTCAAATGCGAAGAGCAAGTACCCTCTGGTAGGAGCTGATCTGAAGAACTACTTCTTTCGGGCGATACGTCCGCGCCAACACTGGTTCAAACATGGCCCAGAAATCATCCATAGCTCATTCAAGAAGTTTCCAAATACCATCTTCACTTTGCCATCTCTTGATCGCACCTCTATCGTCCTGCCACCACGATTTCTGCCAGAAATCAAAGAGCTTCCGGGCACTGTTGGCAGCAACTCCCATGCCACCTCAGATGTAAGCATGATGATGAAATCGACCTCAATCGAATGAAGTGTATGTTGACACGTCGTTCTTGTTAAAGTTCTTCATCGGGAATTGGACTACGCTAGATTATGACATCTTTGCTCATGCTACGATCGATGCTATCAAGGCGCAGTATATCGCCAGGATTGGCCAGCAAATTGGACCTGCCTCGAATGAGGCTTCATATGCGTTTATTAAGCATTTCGGCCGATATCAAGGCAAGTCTTTCTGCATTGTCGAGAATGAAATGGTGCCAGAGAAATACCACTAACACCTGTTACAAGACTGGACTCCTATCGCGGCGCAGCCTAAGATCTTAGAGCTCGTTACACAGATGGTGGCTCGAACTATTGTTGGACCTGATATCTGTCGTGACCCAGAATGGGTTCCAGCTGTGATTGGATATGCACAGAACGTCTTCATGGGAGCAGTCACTTTGAAACTAGTACCCAAGATAGCATGGCCGCTCGTGTCCCTCTTCACACCCCATACGTACCGCATTCATCGATGCCGCCGCACAATCAGACGGCTCGTCCGCCCAGTGATCGAACAGACACTAGCATGGCGCCACGAACATCCGCAGCTATGGGCGGCCAAGGTCAAGAACGAGGAGATGACAACCTTGGAATGGCTCATTGAGACCTCGAAGCCCGGAGAGACCAACGTGCCGCAGATGGCACATCGGCTCACAGGTGTTAGCTTCGGTGCAGCCCACACCACTTCAAACACTATCACCAATGCCCTCATGGATCTGGCTAATGACTTTGAGCGATGGGCTCCTCCATTACGGGAGGAAATCGAGAGCATTGTGGGCCGTGATTCCTCACGTCTGACGAATGCGGATCTATCCAAGATGTGGAAACTCGACAGCTTTTTGAAAGAATCGCAGAGATTCCACCCACCCTCGAAACGTAGGTACACATGTTATGCCTTTTACAGCTGCCTAGACTCTAACGAAAAAGCTAACTCGGAGGTTACAGTGTCCGTTAACAGGAAGATGATGAAAGACCACACTCTATCCTCAGGGGAAGTGCTACCGAAGGACGCACACATCTCCTTCGCAGGCGTGCCCATGTCTCTCTCTGAACCCACCTTTGAGAACCCGGAAGCTTTCGATGGGTTCAGGTTTGAGCGACTGAGACGCAATAAGGAGACGGACCACAATGGCTTGCAGTTCACTTCGTCGTACTCCGGGAGTCTGCACTTCGGACACGGAAGATACATGTGTCCGGGAAGGTTTATGGGCAGTCTGATCAGCAAGCTGCTTATCATTGAATTCCTGCAGCGCTATGACCTGAAGTTGAGCGGGCAGCGCCGACCCGAGAATATCATGTTCTTTGATATGGATATTCCTGATCCTAAGTATGAGATCATGTTCCGGGATAGGACGGCATGAACTGAGATTTGTTTCTGCATGTGTATCTAGGTAGTTAGGATGTCTTCGGTCGGCAAAGCAAATAGAATGCTAAATCTTGGAGATACTTGAGGAAAGGGATGCGAGATACAAGGCACGGTTACTTAGGTAGTCTTTATCAGAATGAGAGCTGTCCAGTCTACCGTAATTAGAACACCCGTGTTCAAAAGTTTTTTCCATTTCGTTACTGAGCCAAAGTGATATAGTAGATTTGACGAAACTCACTGAAGACTACAAAATATCACATAAAAAGGGGGATGGCGAGGGCATAAGCGGGGTTGAGCTATGAGCAGGCCAGTCTTGGCATCTACATCAACGCACTAGTAGTGTGAGATCTTATGATAGACAGGATACACGCGCTATGAATGCGAACTTGGAAATGATTATTCATACGATCGATAGTGTAATTCGCAACTTGAGCGTTATACATTGTCAATTATAAGAGCTATAGATATTCAGGTAATTACGCAGGACTTGAAACTCTATGGCGTGCAAATTTATTTCTCGCCAACCCCCTGTGCATCACCCCTAACTTGAACCAGTAATATTGGCCGCAATCTTCTCTGCCAGAGCATCTATGAAGAACTGTCAGCATCATACAAACGAAATGGACTTGGATCTACAAGCACTTACACACAGTTCCCATCGGATGTCCCGCCGGCACGAACGGGAAGGCAGAGGCATCAACGACACGGAGACCTTTAACACCGTAGACTCTAGCCGCCGAGTCAACGACCGCCATGGTATCGTTCGGCAAGCCCATCGCACATGTGCACGAAGCGTGAAAAATGGTCTGAAAGCTCTGCTTAATAACCTGTTCGATCTCCGCGTCGGTGGACACCCCTAGCCCGGGAAACGCCTCTTCGTCATCGGCCCTGAAGGGACGAATGGCAGTAGAATTGAAGAACTCGCGCGCGCGCTTGAAGCCGGCAATGGCGACTTCGACATCTGCCGCGTCGGAGAAGTAATTGGGGTTGATGACGGGGAGGACGGCGTTGTCTGCCGAGGTGATGGTCACGTTGCCCCGCGATCGCGGCTGCGCGAGCGCTACTCCCATAGTAGCATACTGGGAACCGTCGCCCGGATCGCTGCCGCCGGAGATATTCTGGTAGCCGAGATAACCTGCGATGGCGAGGTATTCGATCTCGGGCCAATCTGCAGGATACTCGGCGAGAGAATCTAGAGTTTCGGCCGAGAAGGTGCTTCGGATGGACTCGGGAAACTTCTCCCATCCAAGAATGTCGTTGGAAGGATTGGTGAGTATTCCCGACGCGCTTTGTTCGAAGTCTTTGGCTGCTTTAGCTGCGTATTCCGGACTTGAGACGAGAGACGAGGTTGTTGTTCCGACTACTCTGTACGCTGGACCGAAATAGAGGTGGTCTTGCATGCCCTGGCCCACGCCGGGTCGGTTGGCGATGATTGGAATATCAAGCTTCTTCAAATTCTCTGCTGGACCTACGCCCGATACCATTAAAAGCTGGGGCGAAGCAAATACTCCTGCTGAGATGATGACTTCTTTGGAAGCAGTCAGTACGTAGCGGCTGCCTAGTGTATCGACTTCGACTCCGGTAGCTCTTTTTTCCTCATCGAACAAAATCTTCTTGGCTTGACTCAAGGTATAGACCGAATGGTTAGGGTAGTCTAAAGCCTTCCTCAGAAAGGAGGTTGCAGATGAATCTCGAGTCTGCGTCTTGGCGTCAATGGTAGACATGACGTAAGACTGCCCCAGAAGCGCACCACTCTGGAACCCTTCGATGGGTTTCATTCCCATCTCCGTGAGGCCGTCAGTGGCCCATGACGCGAAAGAGTTGGCGTAGTTTGAATATGTCACTGAAAGCGGTCCACTGCAATCACCCATGACGGAAGTGTCAAAAAGTGGTGTCGAGTTGGCGAAGCGGAGGTCACTTGGAGGAGTGAAGCATATGCTTTTTTGGTAATACGGAAGCATATTCTCCCACGTGTAACTATCGTCCGCCACGGCGTCGGCCCACATCTTGCAGGAGCCGACAGTTGGCCGCTGGTATATCATGTAGTTCCTGGCTGAGCAGCCGCCGAGGGTCTTGCCCCGTGCGTAATGCAGCTCTGTGTTAAGAGCATACTGCAAGAAGTGTTAGTTCATGCTGCTCAGGTTCCATGGCCGTAAGTTGATGCTTGATACGTACCGGTTGGGGCGTGGTGACATAGCCCCAGTCAATAAGTGGTTGCCAGTCATCTTTGGCTTTGGAGATCCACATGTTATCATAGCCTGGTACCTGGCTCAGATTCCCGTTGCCGAGCTCATAGAATGTGCCGGCCTCGACAACGGCGACACGGCCGCTCTGCTGTTCTGCAAGGCGTGTGGCTATGGTAAGGCCAGCGTTACCGCCTCCGACCACTATGTAGTCGAAAGTTGCATTCTTGCTGGGGATGCCAAAGGAGGAACCTAAGAGACGAGATGCTGCGGTGACAGACGCGAATCCGCAAGCGGCGGTTACATAACTGCAAACCGAACGAAGACACATTTTGACTATTTTAGTCGAATTACTTCATAGTCTTGGTAGGTGATCACTCCTACCTACCAGTTACTCCTCGAATTTATACGGCAACTTGGTCATCAATACCCAGCTCGGCTCAGGTTTTTTTTTCCTTTTAGCTCAACGCCTTTAGTATATGTCGCTGAGCGGTGTAAGCTGAGCCTCGGCCGAAGCCTCAAGTATTGGGCCCTGACCAAGAGGGCGATACTCATCCCGGACGGTATTCCATGGTAGTAGGGCTCTAGGGGGATCTCCGTGACTCTTAGGGCCAAAGCAGCATCACAGGCTGCTACAATGTACACCGCGATACTTAGACATACCAGCTTGGCCTTCGTTCAAAGTCTATCAACCACCTTCGGTGTATACGTATGTAGAAGCTGGTAGCCAAGCGTACCGGCTGGGTATACGAGGCATTTGGAATAGACGGCGATCCGTGTCAGATGTCTATGAAGATCCGCTCATCTCCATCCCGAAGTGCAATTCGCTGCTCGATGTCGCAGATATGCCATCTTGTCTCCTGTTCCGCCCCTACGTTGTCGTGGTAAGGGGCTCTGCAGTGGGTACATGCACAACTGAAAGTCGGCACAGAATGTCGCGGGCACTAGCCGTAGCGTATGGGAGCGGTAGCTAGCCGGCGGACCCGGTCCGCGTGCGGGAGCGGGCTTAGTGTAAATGCATCCGAGCCACCCCTCCCGGCTCTGCCCGGCAGTGCGATCGTGGTCTAGCTCTGATCATGCATGTTCGCTCTCCGAACAGCAGCAAGGCGGCAGTGATAATCGTTTGTGAGACAACTATCTAAGGTGTGGCACACGTATAGCGTATATGTGTAGTACCTATGCAAGTTGTAGGGGCATATTTCCGTCGCGGGCCTGGCGGACAGAGAACGGTGCAGTCAGACACCCGTCCGTCAGGATGGACCCCTCGGACCATTTTGAATCCGACAATCAACGTGTTACTTACCTGTGTGGGTAGAACACTATGTAAGTGGCGTACCAACTTGTCGGGAAACTTGCTGGGATCGGCAACATCCGTTTATCCGATTTGTGGGCGACGTGGTTGATCATGTATTTATCACTATATTGGAATTCGTGCGCATGAATATGGGCAGCTAATGAAATCACGATGCCAGTGTTGCAGCCATAGCTCTATACTATTATCTATCTACACCACATAGCTACGCGTAATACGCTTACAGCTCGCCTTCAAGCTGTTTTACCTTAGTTTATGTGACAATGTCGTACCGGTATATCTATTACTACAATCAAAGAGATGTACCAGTACCTGGTGGCATGAAAAAGGGGGGCTGAGGTAAGAATGACAACATTTTGGCTGTTGGCGAGGACAGTAAGGACAATACCCCGCCACCCCACTGCGTCTGCATTGCGAGCAGGGATCTGTACCAAGGCCAGACAAGGCACCGGCCACGAGCAGTCGGTGTTACCCATTTATCACCGATTGAGACAACATATCACAAGTTGTAGGTATTGTCTTTTGTTGTCTCTTAAACGAAAGAGAGATTTCTCACAAGTCGTCAGGATCTTCTCATCTTCTCCCTTCCTCTTACCTCTGTACCTTGCTCCCCATTTCCCAACGCCTATTCTTTACCCTCCAGTCAACTCTGACCCCTTATTGCTCACAACACCACTTATTTCTACTTCTATCAAGGGGGAAAAAAGCACAATCATGTCGTCCCCAGTCTGGCTTATTACTGGAGCTTCCAATGGGCTGGGTCTCGCCTTGTGTCTTCGCGTTCTTCGCGGTGGCCATCAACTCGTCGCATCCGTGCGCAGCAAAGCCAAGTCTGCCGATGCTGTCCAGAAGATTGAACAGGCAGGAGGTTCGGTCATTGAGCTTGATATGACTGAGTCCCAGACTAGCATTGCGTCCAAGATAAAGGCCGTCGGTCACATTGATTATCTTGTCAACAACGCTGGGTACTCTATCCTAGGTGCTTGCGAGGATATCAGGTAAGCATGAGCTCGGTTTTGATGTGACATAGGTTAGCTAAGCTTGTGAAAAAGTGAGAAAGACGCAACTCTCCAGATCAACACCAACTTCTTCGGCCCCTTGTACACAACACAAGCGGCCCTCCCGGTGATGCGGGCTCAGCGCTCTGGCACCATCGTCATGGTCTCAAGCGGTGCGGCTCGAGATCCTCTGCCTTCATGCTCTTTATACAGTGCTTCTAAAGCTGCTCTCGAGGCTGCATCCGAAGCGCTCGCGCACGAGGTGGCACCTCACAATATCCGTGTGCTAATTGTCGAGTTTGGAAACTTCCGCACCAACTTTGTTAGCGCTGTAAGTCTGCCAGGAACCCTGTCTAGTATCATATGGTATGCACCCCACTGACTCTCTACGATGCAGCTATCCGACGCCAGCGGGGACGCTGACAAGGTGTCACCCCACTATGACAACCCGGTGGGCGCGGTGATGCGGAAGTTCTTGAGCATCCACGGGAAGCAGATGGGAGACCCTGAGAGGGGTGTAGACCGTGTCTTTGAGGCCGTCACGGGAGAAGGGATGGCTGGTCAAGTTACGGGCAAGGTGTCAAGGCTTGTTCTCGGAAAAGACTGCTACGACCGGATGAAGAAGGCTAGTGAGAAGTCACTGGTCGAGTTAAGCTTGCAGGAAGAGATTGCCAAGAGCACAGCATTTCCTGAGTAAATCCGATCCATGATGCCATATACCTCCATTTCAATAGCTTAGAACAGTCGTAAAAAGAATATAATTCTCTACATCAGTCAATTTACATAATATTCCAATGAGCTATTGATATTGAGTAGCCCTACTACACTTCCCGGACGCCACCGTAAGCAACAGCACTACGCAATCGCAATAGGGACCACGACGAATAGAGAAGAGAAATGCTCAAGGGCACGCAACAAGACCTTCGGGCATATCAGCTTAGGCTTACGCAACCAGGCAATTGTAGGTTATCTGCCCTAACGCAGTTGAGTAAAACGAAGTCTAAACAGCCTGCGTGTCACTTGCCAGCCAAACTAGCATTGAGAAAAATCCCATGCACAAGAGAATTGCATGCCATGCTTTCGACGTAATCAACCCAATTCAATATTTCGAGGTACAATCTACACTATCATATAATGATTTAGATAGTATAAACTAATTTCTCCCCGCTAACCTTCCCAAGTTTCATCTCCTCAAGGCCTTTCAAAACCCCTTCTAACCCAGCCCCAGTCCTATTCATCACAGCGCGAGGCGGTTTAATAGCACCGCTCTCGAGCAACGGCTGCGTGAGCTCCAGAAACCACTGGTAGTACTTCATCTCCTCCACATCCGGCGTCACCGGCGTCTGGCCGAACCAGAAATAGTCCTCGCCCTGTGTGTCGTACCCGCGCATGAAGGGCTGGCCCTGCACCATGGGATTCGTCTTGGTTAGTAGCTCGTAGTCCGCCGGCATGATGGTGCCGTATACCCCGGCCTCGGCGTCAGACATGGCTGCGGCGCAGATGCCCGCACCATCGCCGGTGCAGTCCCAGGAATACGCCAGCCGGTTTTGTGTAAATGCTTTTATGTCCGCGGCGCAGGTGGGCGACTTGTAGTCGAATGCCGCGTCGGCCCCGAAGGATTTGACTAGATCGAAGTTGTGCGATGAGCATGTCGTGAGGACTTGGAAACCTGAGAGCTTCGCGAATTGGATCGCGACCATGCCTGTCGCTGTGCTTCCGCCGTATATCAAGATGGGAATTGGCGCCTTGCTTGGCTCCGACGGGGGCGGGAGATTAAGCCGCATGTACATCCCCTGTCCCTGTGAGGTTGCGTCAGACGAGCAATTGTGTTGGAAGAGATCCAAAAAGAGAACAGCATGGAACTTCATCTTATCTTACCACTGTCATGATGGCTGTGCCTAGCGTCGCGGCTTCTTCAAATGTTAGATTGTCTGGCATTTTCCTCTGCACAGAAGCTTTCGCAATCGCATATTCGGCAAATGCACCAGACTCGTGATTCGCTCGGTTTCTATTTGAAGCGCGTCAGTTTCTTTCACAAGAAGATAAACAGACGGTGATGGTACAGGGTAGTATCTACTCACGAGCCATGCACCCAACCCGTTATGCGGTCTCCGATCTCGAAATTTGTGACCTTGCTTCCAATCTGCTCCACGACACCGGCATAGTCGCATCCCACTCTGCACCCAACATCGGTACCGCCTAACGCTACGTGCTTCCAGTCTGTCGGGTTGAGCGCGACAGCCTTCACCTTGACAAGGACCCAGTCGTCACGCACGATGGGCATAAAGACGTCTTCGACGCTGGCTTTTCCTAGAGACGTTACGACGACAGCTTTGGTCGTTGCTGCGCCGTGGCCAGCTGACACCGCCCTTGTTGTTGCCATATTTCATTTATTTCTGTGATAGGTGATTGCTTTCCACAGCTTGAACTTTGAGATTAGAATAACTTGATCCTCATGAAGGCTTGAGATTTCTTTGCAGACGTCGGTATCTAATCAGACTTCGCAACTGGCTTGTCGCTATCACATGCCCAGGTCCGTGATCTTCTTGGCATGGACGTCGTGGCCTCCCAGACAGAGCTGCTTACTCCGCCGTGATCGTGTTTTGAGCTGATAGTTAATCGGCTATGATTTTGGCATGTATGTGACGCCATTGCCATATGAGACTTGTCGTTCAGAGTATGGTGCAATTTTTTCAAATTTGTCATCAATTCAGACATCGTGACTGAACCCGAAGGGCGCGTAAGCAAGAGGCCAATGGCAAATCTACGAATTGCTGCATTTCCCATTATCAATACACGAAATTCAGAGGTACCAGTACTTCAGGCTCAAGACACAAATCACTTCCATTTCGAGTTCATGTATAGGTACACACGAGGCTCTACTTCTGTAGTTTCTTTTTGGTCGAAGTGAAGCCTACGTCGCCATGCGACTTGGCGCGCGATGTAGGTACTGTGCATACAAACAAGCTTTTGTGAGAGATCGACAGGGTAGGCTCGTGGGGAAAAAGATGGAGGGGTGGGGAGGGGGTGAATCTAAGAGAATAAACAAGTATGCCACTAATGCATGCATGCAGATGAATGTTGTAAGAGGCGTTCTTAACGAGAGATACCGGTAATTGTACGCGTAAACATCGACATCTGAAATTTCCATTTACATATCCATCTACAGATCCGTTTACCTCATTCAAATTCAGTATAGCACTGATGTACCCCGCTACATCCTATTTTGACCATTCCCAAAGCCGATCTGCGTTAGCTGAGGAACCCTGCAGTTGTTCTGCAGGCTTGTTTTGTGTTGCATTGCATCGTGTGGCTTGAAGGATGAATTCTATAAACGTATAGGATTCCCTTCTTAATACCTAAGATCAGACTAAGGTCAGAAGGTCAATCAACCCGAAGATCACCATGCCACGATTCACATAGAATTCGGATCGAATTTAAACCGATCTTACCTTTGACGATTCAAGGGTGACCGAGCAGATCAGCCGGATATATCCGGTTCACCTCGAAGTGATACGTCATTACATCACGGGTTTTACAAGGCTACAGAGGCGATGTTCGTCTTACTATGGTATCGGCTGAGTCTGGCAGCCGATGAAGAGGATCAAGACGGCCCGAGGGATAGTTAGACAAATCCGTGCAACTGTACTTCGCCCATGTCAACAATGGGCGAAATTTGACGTTACTTTACTCCTCTTCACACGCTGGAGGCTCTTCAAATCCCATACTGACACGAGCTTAAGTTTCATATTGTATGTTCTAAAGTGAGAAAGCCATGGCGGAACTAGACACAGACGTTCTCATTATAGGGGCTGGCATGTCTGGCCTGGGCTTTGCTGTTCAACTTATTCGCACGTACGGGACACGAAACTTTGAAATCATCGAGAAAGCTGACCACATTGGGGGCACATGGTGGGCGAACACCTATCCAGGCTGCGGAGTTGATGTATGACATCCTCCCTGAACCCTTGAGTAACTAGGACTGACACGTCGTAGGTTGTTGCACATTATTATTCATACTCCTTTGAGCTGAACCCCAACTGGTCGCGCAAGTATCCTTTGCAGCCAGAAATCCTTGCGTATTTCGAAAAGGTTGCTGCCAAATACGACATCGGCAAGCATACCAGATTTCGCTCAGTCGTACAGTCGGCTCGTTGGGAAAGCGCTTCGGGGACATGGCTAGTCTCTATCAAAGACTTAGCCACCCTGGAAACGTATAATCGCCGCTGCAAGATTCTTGTAACTGCTGTTGGTGTGCTCTCTGTACCCAATGATTGCCAAATACCCGGCGCTTCAAAGTTCAAGGGTCCGTTATTCCACACGGCAAGATGGGATCACTCCTTTAACTGGACAGATAAGGAATTGGTCGTAATCGGTGAGTGTTTCTCTACATTTATGCTGTAGCTAACATCCGAGGCCTTGTAAAAGATAAATGATGCATAATCGTTGTGTGAACAGTTTCGTTTGAGCTGTGTATCAGACAGCGTTGACACAATACAGGAAATGGCTGCAGTGCATCGCAAGCAGTGCCCGTCTTGAGCGAAGGTAAAAAGGCAGCAAAAAAGGTTACGCAGTTTGCTCGCCAGGCGCAGTGGGTATTTGAGCGACCCAATCCCACATATTCAACCTTTTTCAAGTGGACTATGCAATGGATTCCATTTGCTATGCGCATCTATCGTGGTATACACAACTACTACGCCGAGTACGACTTTCAGAGCTTCGACATTATTACCGGAGCAGGCATACGAAAGATGTACGCAGACTATCAGGGCGCTTACATCCGACGGGTTTCGCCAGAAAAGTATCAGAAGTTTCTTGTTCCTGATATAGAAGTTGGCTGTAAGCGTCGAGTAATGGATACTGACTACCTTGAGTGCCTGAATCGCGATAATGTGGAGCTTATCTATGAAGATTCTATTGAAGAAATCGTTGATAATGGCGTACGTACGAAATCTGGGAGAACTATCAAGGCAGATGGTATTATCCTTGCGAACGGGTTTCAAGTGGAAAAACCACTGGTTTCTCTCAACCTATATGGTGAAGACGGAGTTAGCGTGGCAGAACATGTAAGTCAAGCGTTAGGGGCGAAAACCTGTACCTGGGTAGATTAAGAAGATGAAGGACCACCTGCTAATATCCTTTTCATAATTAGTGGAATAAAGTGAGCGAGGGATCAGCATCGTCATATTTCGGCACATGCCTCTCTGGCTTCCCAAACATGTTCATCATGATGGGACCCAACACCGCTTCCGGTCATGGTTCAGTAACCTATACTACGGAATGCCAGATCAACTTCACTATGCGGGTTATCAAGCCCATTTTGAATGCTCTCAAGTCTCAACGATCCAGATACCTTCATGTTTTTGGGAAGAAAGCCGATGTTGTCCAAGTTAGGTCAGAGGCAGAGCAGACAGACATAGATACTGTCCAAGAGAAAGCCAAGAAACTAGTATGGTCGTCGGGCTGTTCCTCTTGGGCTTTGGACTCACAAGGAAGGAACACTACCATGTACCCAGACTTCCAGTACAGATATTGGCTTAGGAGTGTCTTCATTGCGTGGGAAGACTTTGAGCTCTCCAAGTCAACACGGCTCTCGGCTCCCTTGGTAACGAACTGGTCCAAGATAGGAAGTTGGTTGATTACAGCAGGAGCTGTTGCAGCTATTGCCGGACTCTTGCACCGAGCATGCACTGAAATCCATGTATACTGAGCTACATTCAAACGATGATTGTTGCTGAAATAAACAATAGAAGAGCTCCTTTGGTCATCATGCATACAATATCACTATATAAAGAGCGATTAAAACAAAGACCATGATTTCATACGACGATAGCTACGGATAAAGACCCATGGAATGAAAGTAATAAGAGAATGCTTTCGTGAAGAAGACTAGTCACAAAGCTATTGTTTAATAATAATTGCATTTAAGGTGGAGAGCAAACCGCGATAGTCCCGATCAACTTTTAGCACTCGACTATTAACCTTACTTCAAGATCACGACATACAATATACCCAATCCAATCATGAATAATAACACCAAGCTAAACGAGTCTACTGGGATGCATGCACCCCGTTGGCTTTATCTTCCCGGCGGCTGTATTCTCGAGCTAGATGGGATTGGCCAACCATCCGCTCCCAAGATCCAACACACACTTAGAGGGATGTGTTTCTGCCACAACGAGCATGAGATTATAGTTAAATATCTGATTATGTGGCAATATAAGTACTCTGAAGAATTGGGTCTTGATAAGATTGTCGCTACGAAGATGGTGTGTCACCTAGTTAAACAGTGGCAGCTGCAAGTCCCGCCATGGTTGGAAAGCAACGTACAACAGTGGAAAGACCTACTTGAGAGTCAGCCGGCAAAATAAGTAGATTGATTCTAACAGATTGATGGATGGCAGATATTAGAGTTTAAATCGCCGAATACATTACTATATATGAAAATTGCCTGTCTCCTTTTAGAGTATACAATCAATTGTCAGCCTGAGCAAAGTGGAAGTCTCTACAGTAGCAACGCATCCAATTTATAGAACGATAATTGCTAAACCTCACCAAAATTGAACTTCCACAGAACTTTCAAATTGTCAATTAGTTTCACTTATAGCAACGATTGTTGAAGTATCGGCATGGAAGACCCCAAGACTGGGGTTTCCTCATGTTACCCACCTGAACTAAACCATACTAATTGAGTAGCATGGGTATACAGCACAGCTTATTCCTACTAATAACAAAATCGTTTACTACTAAATACGAAGCGGGACCATAGAGAATTCACGGAGCGCTATGAACCTTACTGTGAATGTCCCACTTGAAGCAGGCTGCACAAGCCACTAATGTAGGACTCCCCAAAGACCCCAACTCCAACTGGCCGTTGCTGGCATTGGGAAGTAAAAAAGAATAACCGAACAAGGTGCGCCAGGGGAAATGCGACGTAACTGACCATTTGGTAAGACTAAAGGATTATATGGCGTGTTACAGGGGGGGGGGGGGGGGGGGGGGGGGGGGGGGGGGGGGGCGGGGCGGGGGGGGGGGGGCGGGGCAGATGCAGAGTAGGGGGGGGATGGT